>NC_091479.1:104308331-104608331 GCF_036971445.1 Narcine bancroftii | reverse complement strand
AAGTGCAGTCCCCGCCCCTCGCAGTCCCCGCCCCTCGCAGTCCCCGCCCCTCGCAGTCCCCGCCCCTCGCAGTCCCCGCCCCTCGCAGTCCCCGCCCCTCGCAGTCCCCGCCCCTCGCAGTCCCCGCCCCTCGCAGTCCCCGCCCCACACAGTGGTGCACCCTGGACAGGATGCTTTTGAAGGCCTTTGGAGTGAATTTAGGAAATGCTTCTACATTCAGGGAGTCAAGGTCATGGAATTCTCCACCAACTTCTACTGAACAAGTTATTATTTTAGAATCAGGCATTTTCCCAAAACTCCTTTTGCATGTTTGGCAGGCCACATGTCAAACCACAGGAGCAGACCCATAGGCCCATGGTCCACCATATCCACTTCATTGGCGCTTGAGGGAGCTCCTTCTGCTCAAAGCAGCTTCTATGTTGCATCAGTTGTAAAAATCCTTCCTTTCTTTTGACTCTTCACAACTCACTTCCTTTCCTTCTCACTGCGAATGAATTCACATGATGTTCCTGGTCAGGAGGCCACATTCTCACAACTTTGATATTCCCCAAGTGTGAAAGCCATTGCCTGAACCTCTCCGCCACACGTGTGAGTCAGTTTCACGACTGTGCCAGCTGTGTGGCACGTTTCCTGTTAGTGGCAATTCACTGGTTCCAGTGTACTGTGTATACTCATGTAATAGTCAACCCCCTCTTCATCCCCCACCCCCAGGACCAAAAATCATGTTTTCCATATGACCCATGTAAAAGTCACCCCCCCCCCCAACAATTTTTGGCTTCAGTTGCCTGCCTCCTGAGCTCCCAACGCCCCCCACCACAGACTCACACCCTGGTCACCTGCCCATTCGAGTTTCCGGCTCCCCGACCACATACCCTCACCCTGGCTACTTGCCCACCAGAGCTCCTGGTCGCAGACCCTCTCCCCAGCAGCCCATCCATCCGAGCTCCTGACACCCCAACTGCAGACGCCACTTTGTCTTGGCCATGTGCACTCCCAATGCCTCGCACAATGCAGATAGTTACCGGGGTCAAAAGTTGACTCAAAAAATTGGTCCAAAAACCTAGACTATTACACATGTATATACAGTAGGTACTGCCTCGCCATCCAGGAGAGATGACAGATGCCCACACCCTGAGGGCAGGAACCTCACTGGTTGGGGCAATATTTATTTGCCCTTTTACCAATGAACCTTGACAAGGTGGGTTCAAGCTTCTTCAAGTCACTGCAGTCCTTGTGAGAACAGTCTCATGGTGCTGCTGGGAGGGTTGGGAGCGAGCCAGGTGGTGACAGCATATGAATTAGGAGGGGTCTCTCTGGGGCCTTCAACAGACCTGCTGATCTCCAGGTTCTGGCCATAGAGGGATGGGGGTGCTGTGGGAGAGGCCTGGGTGGGTGAGTGCATTATGTGGACACTACTCACTAACAAATCTACAAATCTCTGGTGTGTGTTCAGTGTGGTCACCTCATTGCAGGAAGGATGTGGAAGCTGTGGAGAGGGGGCAGAGGAGATTCACCAGGATGTTGCCTGGATGGGGAAATAAGTCTATGAGGCAAGGTTAGCAGAGCTGGGACTTGTCTCTGTGGAGCACAGAAGGATGAGAGGAGACTTAAAAGAAATCTACAAGGTAGGGTGGACAGCCAGCGCCTGCTTACCAGGGCAGGATTAGCACAAACTTCAGAGGATGTGTGAACAAAGTTAAGGGAAGGAAGTTCAGGGAGACGTCAGAGGTAAAGTTTTTTACACAGAACGTTGTGGGGGCTTGAAATGTCTTGCCAGGGTAGTGGTGGAGGCTGGAACATTAGGGGCATTGAAGAGACTCTTAGACAGACATATGGATGGAAGAATCATGGAGGGTTACGGGGTAGGGAGAGTTTAGTACATTTTTATGGTCAGCACAACATTGAGGGCCGAAGGGCCTGTATTGTGCAGTGTTCTATTGGAACCACGGAGGAGGGAGAGAGGGAGGGAGGGGGTGTTGAGGTTGATGGGTGAGGTGGTCAGGCAGTAAGCCTCCTCCTCCTGCAGACCCCACCCTGGCCCCCAGGAAGGTTTGGGATTTAACCCCCAAATGACAAAGCTGCCCTTCCTTCTCTGTAACGTCTTGACTCAGAGACAAGCAGTGTGGCTTCAGGCCCTTTGGCCCTTCAAGGCCATGACCCCACCCACACACTTCAATTAGCAGAGCTTGCCTGTCCATTGGCTCTGCTCTCCATCCAACACAGTGTTAGACTGGCCCACTGGACATGAATGGAACCAGAAAGACACTCAAAGAGGTATGTTGGTACAATCTTTGAGCACAAGGGCCAAATACCTTGAAGAAGGGCTCAGCTCCAAAATGTTGGTAATATATTTTCATCTCCTGTGGATGCTGCGAGACTGGTCGAGTTCGTCCAGGATTTCAGTGTTTTTACTACAAATCACAGTATCTGTAGACTTCCCTGTTTCCACACCATTAGTGCCAAAACCTTTCCACGTGGTTAAATTATCAGGTCAGCTCTCTAAGCTTTGATTTTAACCTGCAACCTACTTTCACCACCACCAAACCATAATTCTGTCCAAACCAACTGGCTCTGTTACCAGACAGATGAAGCAAGAGGACAACATCTCCTGTTGCATTGAGCTAAATCCTGCCTTTCTGGAAGTAAGGAATGTCTGTGGACTTTCTGATCGACCATGTATTTTACTGTGTATACCGTTCTTAACTCTGAAAAAATAATAAACATTTTTTACAATCCAAGTGTCAGATTCAAATGCATGAGGGCACATCTTCTCAAGGTGAAGGGGATCCCCTTAGCTTGGGAGAGAGGTGACATGAATCTTCCCCTAACCTCTTGGACTCGTTCTGCTCCTTCAAGGCCATCCTACCTCCACATTTTCTCAGATGTGTTGATTACATTCCTGGTGGTTGGAGATACATTCCCCATGACTGCATGGGTTACCCCCACCTGTACTGGGGCCCTTCTATAATCTAAACTTGTGCAGGTAATTGGGTGCTGCAAATTGCATCCAACATAAGGGTGGGGGGATGTAATCTGGGGGAGTTCATGGGAATGTGGAGGGAATAAATTAGGATTAATGTTAATAGGGGCTTCAAATTCAAGTTTATTGACACAGGTATCAAGATGGAGCAATAGAGGTTGTTTAATAACCAGTCCAGTGGGCATCTTATACACAGTACAAGTAAAACACAATGCAGAAGGCAGAGTTGGTACAAAGGAAGTACTATGTTGGGGTTCATTCAGGAGTCTGATAACAGTGGGAAATAAACTGTCCTTGAATCTGGGGTGCGTGATCTCACACTGACAAATCCTCTTCCCGATGGGAGGTGGGGTGGCCAGGGTAGGATGAGCCGTTTAATATGTTGACTGCTTTTCCAAGGCATCGGGAGTTATAGATGGAGGGGAGGGGATTGTGTGATGGAGTCGATGTAAGGGAGTGTGTGTGTGAGAGAGACAGTCGATGGAGGGGAGGGAAGAGGGTGTGCGTGATGGGAGGGGATTGTGTGATGGAGTCGATGGAAGGGAGTGTGTATATGTGTGTGTGAGACAGTGATGGAGGGAAGGTGGTGTGTCTGATGGAGTCAATGGAGGGAAGAGGAGAGGGTGTGTGTGAGGGTCTGAGCCGCAGTAACACCCCTCTGCAGTTTCTTCTGCAGAGCACCTCCTGTCCTGCACAGTGATGCACCCTGACAGGATGCTTTCAGCAATGCCCCTGCAGAAGTTGTTGAGGGGTACAGGTGATGAGCCAAATTTTCTCAGGCTTCTGGTGACGTAGAGGCCCTGGTGACGGAGAGGCCCTGGTGACGGAGAGGCCCTGGTGACGGAGAGGCCCTGATGACGGAGAGGCCCTGGTGACGTAGAGGCCCTGGTGAAGTAGAGGCCCTGGTGAAGTAGAGGCCCTGGTGACATAGAGGCCCTGGCGATGCAGAGGCCTTGGCGATGTAGAGGCCTTGATGTGCTTTCTTGCTCATTCCATTGACGTGGGTGAAACCAGGACAGTCATTGGAGATGCTTAGAGTGAAACATGGGGTGACACGGTTGGCGTACCGGTTAGCACAATGCCTTTACAGCACCAATGATTGGGACCGAGGTTCGAGTCCCACGCTGTCTGTAAAGGATTTGTACGTTCTCCCTGTATCTGTGTGGGTTTTCCCCAGGGGCTCCAGTTTCCTCCCACCATTCGAAATGTACTGGGAGTGTAGGTTAATTGGGTGGAAATTGGATGGCACAGACTCATGGGCCAAGATGGCCTGTAACCGTGCTGTATGTCTAATTTTAAGTTTAAATTTTAAAGCACGAAACTCTGCAGATCCTGTGATTGTAAAAACACACTGAAATGGCCCAGGAACTCGGCCGGTCTCGCAGTGTCCACAGGAGACAAAGATATAGTGTCGACATTTCTGACCTGAGCCCTTCTTCAAGGAATAAGCAAAGAACAGGAAGGTGTCAGAATACAGACGGTTCCGGCTGGGAGAGGAGTCCAGGCCAACAAACAATGTAAATTGGATGAGGAGAGGTGATAGTTGTGAGTCTAGGTGAGAACATAGCTGTAGAGCTTGAGAGCAGCTGGGAGTGCAGAGGGGGAGCAGTGAGAAAGACTCACAGACCTACCTTTGAAGAGGAGAACTGTGTCAGGGCAGGCAGCCCTTGAAGAGATTTCTCAGGGAACAACGGAAGGGGGTGAAACACAAAAGTCTGCAGACGTAGTGATGCAGTAAAAACATGTTGAAATGCTGGATATTTACCCCTGGGGACAAGGTCTGATGATCAGCATGGACTTGGTGATCCAACGAATGTGTGCCCACAGTGTATGGCTCTCTGATCCATTAACAGGCCTTATAATCTGCATTCAATAGGCGATTTTAAACTGCTGCACCTGGGTAGCCCTCCTGGGACCCGGGGGGTTTAATGGGTTGAAGGTGCTCCCAGCATCTTTAACCTGCAGGGGGATCGCCCCATTAAATTGCCAACCCGGCGATTTAAGGGGGATCCCGCCCTCACGCTGACACAGTGAGTGACGTGTCCCTCACTCACCGGATGAAATGAAGTAGAAGATTTTAACCTTCTCTTCCTGGGAAGCACGTCTAAACCACGATATAATGTCCCCTTTTCTGACACTTGCTGCCCACTGACGCACACAAGTGCTGACGTCACTGGAATAATTTTGGGTTGGCCATTTTTGTTTTCAAGCTGCCAGTGGATGCGACACAGGTAAGTTTAACTGGGTTCCTTGACCACCTCCGAGGTAGGACGGGATCCTGGTTGATTTAGGAGCCCGCTGACCGGGTCGGATCCTTTCAAGTTGCCTTGTGAGTGGGGCGCTAACCTTGCCCGGCTTGAAAGCGCCTCATGAGAAGCTGGAGGGACCCAGCAGATACAGTCTCTCAGCAGAGGGTGGAGCTGGTGAGCCATTTTCTGCACAGTTGCCAACATTTCCTGGCACTTGTCAACATTATTATTTCAGCCTAAACTTCAAGAATCATCTCAAAGTTGCAACATGCAGGAACAAAGTGCATTCTGCTGCCTGAGATTTGTCGTTTCAGCCCTTAGAGAACAATTGGGTAATAGGGTTAGGGTCAGTGATTAAAGGATGTGAAGGAGCTCATTACTCTCCCTGAGGAGTGTGGGTGGGAGAGGGGAGTGTGGGTGGGAAAGGGAAGTGTGGGTGGACTGTTGGGGCAAATGGGGGAGAGAGATTAATTTCTCCCTCTGTGGGAGGAGTGGGGGGAGAGGGGTTAATTCCTCCCTCTGTGGGAGGTAATTCTTCCCTCTGTGGGAGGAGTGAGGGGCGAGTGGTCAAAGTTTGAAACTTACAGGATCCACTCAACCCAGGCCAGGCTGTTTGGGTAGAGATCCAGAGATCGGCTCACCTTCATTCACACAGTGAAGTGAAGAACATAACACTAATTTCACAACTGCAGGTCAAGGGGCAGAGGTTAAGGATAATCGAACCAAGGTGCATGGGTGGAGTGAGTCATCGTGGACAGAAATAACTGAATGGGAGAGAGGGGCTGAATGGCCCCATTTTTCAATGCTCTGCAATTCTTATCATCGTAGAGTCACGGAACAGCCCCTTTGGCCCAACTCGTCCGTGCTGACCCAGTTAGAACTCTGGGCGAGTCCCATTTACCTGCACTTGGCCCAGATCCTCTTGAACCCTTCCTGTGCATTCATCCCTCCCAATAGCTTCTGGACATTGTAATGGTCCCCAGTTTCCTTTGGCTGCTGGTTCCAGATGCAGACCACCCTCGGAGGGTCAGGGCAACAACATGACGAGGGGGATCAGTGTGGAAAATACACACCATGGGCCCAAGAGTCCGCAGATCATGAAATACCCCTCTCTGATTGGCCAAGCCGTAACAGCAGACTGTGCTCTCATTGGCCCAGCCTCAATGATGCCATGTCCTCTTCTTAATTGAGCAAATGAGTCCAACATGGCTGCAGTTTAGTGGAGTTTCAGCTGGTAAATTTTACTCTTTTCTTTTCCAGCCAATGTCCACAGACCAAGGACGCCATAACAGACCCAGCATCATTCATGGAGGCTCTCAGTGCGATGACTGTTCCCTAGGAGATGTCAATGTTTCATGGGATCAAACGATCAACATCACCTTTGAAGGGAAACCACTGATTTAATTTCATATAAATCCAACACTTAATTTCATGAGCAAATTTTTCTTTGCTGAGCAATTTCAACAAAACGTTGAGGCAGTGGGTAAAACCATTCCTCTTTGCACGTTTTGTTCTGGAATTCTGTCATGAGCCTCAATGTTGTAATTTCTTTTCTGGTTTTAGTAATTCGATTATGATTTTAACACAGACTTTGCCACGATGAAGTCTCCGATATCCCGGCATTGGTCCCTCGCACAGGAACATTCAAAACAGCAAATCCCCATTTCTGTCTGCGATTTTGGGCAGCAAATAAAAGGGCCGGGACGTGGAACTCAACAGCCTTGGGGTCTGCATCTACTGTCGTGTTGACCCACTAGTTTTTCTCCAAAGAAGAGCTCAGAAATACTCCTGCGGCTTTTTACACCAGGTTGAAATTAGGATTATAATGGTAACGTGGACAGTAATGCTGTCGGTCCCTGCTCATTGTGTTGAGAGAGTGTCAGGTCCGCAAGAGACGAGTCTGGACACAATGAAAGGGGGTGATCGAGCCATGAACTCGACTTGAGCCGAAAAACCAGGGAGAGTTCTGCGGTGTTTTTATGCAGGGGTGAATTGCGAGCGGGTTCTGAAGCCGAAAGAAGTGGGGCGGGAAATCCAACAGCCAACGTAGGGAAAGGGGCCAATACTGAAAATGGCAACAGAAGAGCAGGTCCGAGGGCTCGTGGAGATGTTCGGGACCCAGGCAGCTCTCCATCGCAATGTCATCGCCTCTTTTGACCATATATTCGGGCTCCTGGGTTGCGGGCTGACATCCCGCTTTGGAGCCTTGTCCCATACATCCTCCGATAAGGATCTTTCAACTTCCAGTTTTTAATCTAATCGTGAAGGACTGGACATCATTTCAATAATCTATCATGTATAATTAATCCTTTTTGAAAAGGATTCAGTTGAAAAATAATATCAACTCGATCTGGTGGATATACAAATGGAAAGTCTGGTCATATGGTATTTAAGACATTTCTAATCTATAAATATCTAAAATAATAATATATGGTAAGTCATATTGACTTGCCAGCTGTTTAAAGACATTAAAGAACCTTCCTTAAATAAATTTGCAAAAGAAATAATACCTTTGATTTTCCAGATGCAGGAGGATTGGTCAATTATTAATGGAAGAAAAAAGTAATTATGATCAAACAAAGTTTGTAAATTTAAAAAATTCCTAAATTGGCACCAGATTTGCAATATATTGGATTCGATTTATCCTTATTGATCTTGGAAAAACTAAATGGAAGAGCCCACGAATACTGTTGTATAGATTTCAATTCAAAATCTGTCCATAATCGATGATCCCAATTTATCAGAATAAAAAATCCAAAAAGTTAAATAGCAAATATTAACAGCCCGGTAATAAAATCTAAAATAAGGAAGGGCCAGACCTTTTTTTTTCCAATTTTTGTAAATGCAATTTACTCATTCAAGAGGTTTTTGTTCTTCCAATTAAAGGAAGAAACTTTTGAGTCAATATTATCAAAAAAAGACTTTGGGATGAAAACTGGAATCGCTTGAATAGATAATATTATCATTTTAACTGCATTCATATGACCTAATAAAGGAGACCACCTAGAAAAAGATAATCTTGTCCTTGTATAGAGGAGAAAAATTGAATTTATATAAATCTTTAAATTGTTTAGTCATTTTAACCCCTAAGTATGTGAAACTATCTCTGACAAACTTTAATGGAACTTGGGTGTCGATAGGGACCTGTGTAGCGGCGGCTCCACTGCTAACTGAAGGATCGCACAACCAGACGGGTTGAGTTCAGTGAGCAAAAACTGATTGATTGCAGGCTGCCTGGCTGGTCTTATACTCCCAGCCCGGACCTGGCTGAGAACCGCGCTGGGGGGCCCCGACATCACCGAGGAGTCATGTGGGTCCCCATGCGCAGGCTTCTGAGCCCAGTACCGAGGTCGGGAGGAAATCCCTGACGGCGCCATTTTGGCCGGCTGCCCCGCCGCGTGCGTGACAAGCGGGGCCGGTTCGCCTGCCTAATGGCGTACCACCACACCTGCATATTAATCTGAAAAAGTTCACTTTTATGAAGGTTTAATTTACACCCAGAGTAAGCAGTGAAGTGAGAAAACACAGATAACATCACTGGGATTGATCTTTCGGGGGCAGAAATATAAACTAATAGATCATCTGCAGACAAAGAAACCTTACGAGTTGCTCCATTCCTGACAATCCCTTGAACCTCATGAGTGTCTCTAAGGGATAAAGCCAGATGAAATAGCAAGGGGCTAAGGGGACATCCCTGTCTTGTTCCCCTAAACAACCTAAATGAGGAGGATTTGTTCTTATTTGTAACCACCATTGCTAAGGGGGTTACAATAAATTAATTTAATCCATGATATTAAGCCCATACCAAAATTAAATCTCCTTCATGTTTCAAATAAATAGTTCCATTCCCCTCTGTCAAAAGCCTTTTCAGCATCTCGAGAAACTATATATTCTGGAATTATAACGAAAGTGGAGTAAATAATGTTCAATAACCTACAGATATTAAAATGTGAATAGTGACCTTTAATAAATCCATTCTGATCTTTAGATATAACAAAGGACAGTATCTTCTTAAGTACATTTCTTTGCACAACCAATGTGGTAATTCTGCCTGGCCTGCAGGAGAAAGAATCTCAGGGTTGTGTGTGATATCATGTATGTTCTCTGACATTAAATCTGACTTTGATTTAACACTTGAAGCGGTGAATGTAGGGAGAAGGATTGATGGAGTGAGGATGGCAATGAATTTCCTGCATTCCCACCCACCCCATCCTCTCCCCATCTCCTTTTCAAACTAATTCTTTCATCTATTCTGCTCCACCGCCCACACTCAGTTTCTTTCAGAGGTAAGATCCCACTGCTCAGTGCTCAGGCAGACACATGCTGATCAGTTCGATGGTTTAACCCTCTGTCCAAAAATAATGCAAGATCCTGAGTGCTTACAGCGAGTCTAAAAACAAGCAGCCTATAAATTCTCTCTCAGTGCACTGGGTCGCCAGGGATTCTATTGTCCTGATCGGGACACACATCTCTTTAAACGGCAGCCTGACCAGTTTATATTTGGACTCCAGCTGAATCCAATTCCTATTAAAGGCATTGATTTGTCAAAACAATGCATAATGTTACATAACTGACCCCCTGACTGGGTACATGAGATAAACCAAAAATGCCAGGGTAAATATTTGCATTTCATTAGTGCCTGACAACAAAAAATCCCAAAGCCTCTTAATGAAGGTACTGCGGGGGGTGTGGTTGATATTGACCACAATATGCAGTCGGTCTGTGCAGAGCAAGATCCCACCACATGTTAATAATTGATTGAGGGATAAAATAATTCTGTCCTGAGGGAGACAAGGGTTAGATTCATCATGGAGTAGGTTTGAATGGGCCTCCCTAGTCTGAACCTATCATGGGATGAAGGGCCTCAACAGTGCTGAAGTGTTCAATGATTCCCCTATCAGTGTCTCTTATAATTTTACACTCCTCTATCAGGTCTCGCCTCACCTTTGATGCTCGAGAGAAAACAACCTGTTTGTTCATCCTCTCCCATCCTCTCCAATCCTGCAGCCCTGTGGTCGTTGACTGTGTGAGGCAGAGGTGTAAATGCTGAATGCCCTCCCCTCCTTCTTCCCTTCCCCTCCCCACTTCCAACCTCCCTCCCTTCCCTTCCACCTTCCCCTCCACTCCATTCTCCCCTCCTGTCCCCTCCCTCTTCTCCTTCCCTCCCTTCCACCTTCCACTCCCTGCCCCTCACTTTCAACCTCCCTCCCTTCAACCCTTTCCCCTTCCCTCTTCCTTCTCCCCTCCCCTCAATTCTCCATCCCCTCCCGTCCCCTCTTCTCCCCTCCCCACCCTTCCCCTACTCCCCACCTCTCCTCTACCCCTCCCTTCTCCTCTTCCCACCCCTCCACTCCCCTCCTTAATTTCTTCTGTGGTACATTAAGTAGAGTAAAACAAAATGTCTGGTTGGTGTGAGGTGGGTAGGTAGGGTTGACTCAGTGTACCAGCTCACTCCTCTGCCATGTCACCAGCAAGTTCTGGTGGCATACAGGTCAATCAGTCCAAATCATTCATGCTGACCATTTGGCCCATCTCCTGCCTGACCTTCCCTATCCAGATATCTGTCCAAATGCCTTTTGAACATTGTAATTGTACCCACTTCCTTGGGCAGCTCCTTCCAGACACAGACCACTCTCTTGGTGAAAAAGTAACCTGATGCCCCCCTTAAATCTCTACCCTCTCTCCTTAAAATCATGTCCTCTAGAATCGTGTACCCTGGTGAAAAGGGCTGCTACTATTCACTTTCTCCATGCCACTAGTGAGTGTTGAAGGATGTTTGGGTTATTTTAGGAGGATTTGAGTGGTCTCTGGTTAACTCATGGGTTGACATGCCCCAGCGTTGTGTTACACAGCAGCTGGCTTCTGCCAGAAGAACTGATCAATGAGCGTCGAGACTGAGACAGGGGGACCTCTGAAAATGAGACAACCGAGAAATGGTTTACTCCAGTCACAAAGCGACCACAAGGTAAACGGATTCTCCTTTGACCCCCAGAGGAGCTTTACTGCATTCCTCAAAGGATGTGAAGGCGCCATCGAAATGCAAATCCCTTCCCACTGCGAGAGGATTATCTCAGTTTCACACCGCGGCAGAAAGAGGAGATTTGAGGCCTCTTTTAGATGGCAAAGCTGTAGTATCTCCGTAGACATGATCCGTCTTGGGAAGCTGGTTTTGCGTGTTCCCACTGAGCACAAAAAAGCTGGCTCCATGAGACATTTCACACTGCAAGCCGGCTTCCCGAAGGGAAGGAAGCAGGACGTTTATCGCATCAATGTTGGTGTTAACTGTGTCATAAAACATACGCGCCCAGAAGTGTCACTGCTGGGCAGCCAGAATGAATTTGAATTTCCTGCACTTTCGTCGCCAGCTGAAAACATCATCGTGACGTCATCAGCCCTTCCCGGTCCATTTTAGATTGGTCGTGGAGCGCTAGTGGAGATCTGTTTGAGCAGTCTTAGAATTCAGGCAGAACTTCTATGGATCGTAATCTCCTTTTTCACAGATGGGCATTTTAAAATTTGAGCTCTTAGATCGCGGGCTGACGAAGTCGTTGTGACGTCATCAACCCTGCCCCTTTTTACACAGGAGGTGGAGCGAAGTCGCTCCACTTATGACATTACCACCCTTGGTGGAGGGAACTTGGATTGTTTTGGACCTGCCAATCCACCTTTTGACCTTTTATGCAGGTAAGTAGAGCATTTTAAAAGCAGAGGAACCTGTCTTTACAATTCACTAAATTTCACTATAAAAGGGTGTTTACACAGAACTCAAAGGTGGAGAAAATTCAGCTTTCAAGCTCTGTATAAAAGGGGCTTTGGAGAACTCCCCTGGCAACTTGCAAAGCAATGAATTTACTTGGCTTTCAACTGAGTTTCTGCACCGCAGCGAGGGGTAAAACTAATGCACAAAACCTGGGGAGGTTGAGCTGGTTTCAATGTAGGTGTCTCACCCCCACTGCTCCTGCCCAGGACACAGCTGAGTTCATGCGAGGAAGGAGCAGGCAGGTGCTGGCCAAAACCCTGAGCAAGGGGTTACTAAAATCAAGCAGACCTCACGTTGGACTCTGTTGGGGTTTTAATGCTAAACCCCGTGTAATCGTCCGCTCAAGTTTAAATCAAAAGGAAAATTGACGTTTTATGCTGATAATCAACACATAGATTGTGTGGTGCTTTTATGCAGGGGTGAATCGTGACCGGGTTCTGAAGCTGAAGGAGGTGGAGTGGGAAGACCAGCAGTGCCGCTCACCACCGTGACATATGGAAAGTGGTCTATACCGAAAATGGCGACAGAAGAGCAGGTACGAGTCCTAGTAGAGATCTTTGGGCCCAGGCAGATCTCCTACGCAACGTAATCGCCTCTTTTGATCATATATTCACGCTCCTGGGTCGCGGGCTGATGGCGTCATCCTGACATCGTCAGCCTCCCCCTTTGGAGCCACATTCAGTGGGAATCCTTTTATAGATGAGGTGGAACAACTTCGCCCCTCCTCTAACATAACCCCGCCTCACCTGAGCCAGAGAGAATGTGGAGCAAGGTGGACTGGCCAATCCTCCTCTGGACCTTTATGGAGGTAAGTGAAGCGATTTCAAGGCAGAAGAAACCAATCTATAAAAGGGCCTTCTGTCTCCCCCTTCTCTTTTCCTCCCCTCTCCTCTCTCCTTCCCTCCTCCTACACCCTCTCTTTCCCTCCCTCCTCTCCCCTTCCCTCCCTCCCTGTCTCCTTCCCTGCCTCCCTCCCCTGTCATTCACACCCTCTCCGCTTTCCCTTCTTCCCCTCCCCTGTCCTTCCCTCCCTCCCTCCCGCTCCCCTCCCCTCCTCCCCTCCCTCCTTTTCCCTCCCCCTCCCCTTCCCCCTCCCCTCCCCCCTCCCCTCCCCTCCCCCCTCCCCTCCCCTTCCCCCTCCCCTCCCCTTCCCCCTCCCCTCCCCTTCCCCCTCCCCTCCCCTTCCCCCTCCCCTCCCCTTCCCCCTCCCCTCCCCTTCCCCCTCCCCTCCCCTTCCCCCTCCCCTCCCCTTCCCCCTCCCCTCCCCTTCCCCCTCCCCTCCCCTTCCCCCTCCCCTCCCCTTCCCCCTCCCCTCCCCTTCCCCCTCCCCTCCCCTTCCCCCTCCCCTCCCCTTCCCCCTCCCTCCTTTACCCCTCTCCTCTCATTCACTCTCTCTCCGTCTCCAGCAGTGATTTCCGAGGCTCCGCCCTGATGGGGTCTCTGCCAGAGGGCGTTCCTGGATGGGGAGGTGGGCTGGGCTGGGCTGGGGCGGGGGGGGGGTGGGGGCGGGGAGGGGGCTGGGGGGTGGGGAGGGGGCTGGGGGGGGGGGTGGGGCGGGGCTGGGGGGGTGGGGCGGGGCTGGGGGTCCTGTCTGCACCGTATAAAATAGCCGCGGATCCCTGCACCGCTCTGCGGAGGGACATGGTGAGAGGGTCACGGTCCGCAGCAGGTAACGCGGGGAATTAACGCCGGCCATGCCAGAGCCACTGAAAAAGCTAGGAGGTAGGTGCTCTGACACACCGGCCCGGCTCCCGGGCTGGATCTCGGTGCGACTCCAGGTCCAGGTCTAGTCCGGGTTCTGGGTCCGGCTCCGGGTCCCGGTCCAACTGCATGGGTGGCTGTAACTGGAGCGCCCGCTGCCCCGGTTGATCCCACTGTTCCATCTCAACTCCCCCCCCCCCCCCCCCCCCGGGCTCAGCCTCTCCCCTCTCCCCCTGCCCGTGTCTCCATCTCCCACACCTTCAGCCTCTCTCACCTCGGCTTCTTCCCCCCCCCCCCCAACTTTCGGGGTATAATGTCACCTATAGTCTCCTGAAGGTCCATACCCCACCCCACCCCACCCCTTCCACACCCTCCTCCATCCAGCAGGCCCACACAGCCATGTCTAGAGCACCGTTTACAGAGAGTAGATGACAAGGGAAAGGAAGATCAATTGGGCACCAAAACTCCAGCATCTGCAGTCTCCAGTCAGTCTCAACTAGTTCTAGAAAATTTCAGCAGGGGAACAGGCCATTTGGCCCAACTTGTCCATGCCAGCAAGTGGCCTACCCCAGCTCGTCCCACTTGCCTGTGTTTGGCCTATACTTTTCTTATCCATGTATCTGTCTGAATGTGGTTTAAAAGTTTAACAGTCGCTGCCTTAACCACTTTATCTGGCAGCTCGTTCCACACATTCACCACGCTCATGTGGGGAAAAATTTACTCCTTTATGCCCTCTAATTTTAGATTTCTCTACCCTTCACCTTTTCCCGCACGATTTTAGATCTGTGAGGTTACCCGTCAGCTTCCTCCACTCCAGGACATACAAGGCCAGCCTATCCAGCTTCTCCTTCTAGCTAAAGCCTTCCTATACTGTACTCTCTTGCACCCTTATCAACTTAATGACATCCTTCCTATAACTGGGCGACCAGAACGGTGCAGAATACTCAATGAGATCGTGGCTGATCATGGTTCCCCGTAACCCTTACTAAGCAAAAATCCATCTAACTCTGTCTTACACACAAGTTCAAGTTTATTGTCGTCTCATTGTACAAGTACATCCTGACGAAACAGCATTCTCCGGTCCTCGGTGCAAAAACACGTTGAGACACAACCAGTCATCCCTATGCTCTGACCTTCCCTTTATCTCCTATGGACACTACAAGACCAGCTGAGTTCCTCGAGCGTTTTTGCTCTGATTCAGTGTAGTCAAGGTGAACAGGTGGCACCGTGGGGAAGGATGGGGCGGTAACAGACCCCAGGCACGCTTTCCTCTTCAGAGAAGAGTTTCCCATCAGGAACATTGAATTGCCTTTTACCTTTAGCACCTAACTCCCCTCCAGGGCTCTGGGTTCTTTCAATTCCCAAATCCATTGTCTGAAGCATTCATCTCCACCCTGCTGCCCTCACCTTCCCTGCCTCACACCCCTTGCCTTCCCTGCGTCGCCCCTCTCCCCTTCCCCGCCCCTGTCCTGACCTTCCTTAACGACTCTGTGCTCACTCCTACCTTCCCCAACCTACTACCACACACACCCTCACCCTCCGTCAGTCCAACCTACCACCACACGCGCCCTCGCCCTCCGTCAGTCCCACACGCACCCTCGCCCTCCGTCAGTTCCTCCTGCCACCTCACACAACATGAGAATGATTTCTGACAAAAATTACCCTGGCCAAATATCTGACCAGCACCTTGGAAAAACTAACTTCCGATCCCGGTTCGAACCCCTAGGCAGTATTTCAAGAATGTTAAACTGTTTTTTATCTTCATTCTGGCCCAGCCGTGGGCATCTGGAACTCTGCCTGCTTCCTCCAAAGTCCACACTCTTCCATTCTTCTGGTCATCCGGCTAATGGAAGGATATCAGATGGAAAGGTTCACAAGGTTGTTACCAGGACTGGAGAGTTTGAGTTGGGAGAGGCTGGATTGGCTGGGACTTTTCTCCTTGGAGCATAGGAGGCTGAGATGAGTTTTGAGGGGAGAAATCTTATAGAAGTTTATAAAATCAGATTAGGCCAGGGGTGTCAAACTCAAATTCACGGAGGGCCAAAATTAAAAACTTGGACTAAGTCGAGGGCCGAACTAAATATTTATTGAAAACTTTCTACAACATCTGCATGTTTTCTCTTCTTTCAACATATGTAATGTTAAACTTTTTCTTATTAAAATAAATGTTTAATAATAGTTTTGGATAAACTCTTTCCAGAAGCATTAACAAATGAGAAATAAAATATTCAATAAATAATATTTCTCTATAGAGGATTTGTCAAATGTTGCTAGTGTGCTGTCGAATAGTAAAATCTGAGGGCTATTGAGAATGTGGGAGAATAACATGATTCCTGAAACAATCAAATGGGTGACTGATTGTGGGCATGAACTCTAGCAGGGTTATTTGCCATGCCCTTTTTCCATTGGTACAGATATGCTTTGATTTACACACTTTTCAAGTTTTGTGCCTAATGAGCTTGTATCCAGGTGCAGGACCATTTTTAACCACGAATATATTGATCACTGTGACATGAAACTATTGGAAGATCGTTTTATCCTGAGATTAAAGTTCATAATCCTTACTCAGGCCTGTGTGCGGGAGGGTGGGGTTTGCGGGCGATCGGGTTGGACAACGACAGTGCGGGGGCATCGGCTCTCGCTGCAGGGCGGCATCTCGGCGGATCAGCGGCCCCGTCACCGTGAGTCGCGGGTCGGCCTGCGGCAGGGAGGGGGAGTGGGCAACGGTCCTGGCGAGGTCAGGCCCGAGGCCTCCGGTTCCGGGCGCTGGGAAGCGGCCTTGGCTTCCCCTGACACTGGCCAGGCCCCAAAACCAGAGTCCACGGTGAGACCCTGGAATGTAAACAGAGGAGGTGTGGGCGATTAGCGGGCTGACGCCAATGCATTCTGGGATTTGTTGTATTACTGTGCATGCGCTATACTGGCGCAGCGGCCAGCGGGCCACCTCTAATACATTTTTGAAATGATCTTGTGGGCCAAATATAATTATATCGCGGACCAAATTTGGCCCGCGGGCCAGAGTTTGACATGTGTGCCCTATGCCATCGGAACTCTGTAATTAGTAAGGGATTGCTTAAGGTGGGATGTGAGTGGGAAGGAAAGGGTGAGAATCACTGCTCTAGACCCAATTGTTACTGAAATATTTTGCTTGAGAAAAATTGTCATTGGGCCATTTCCTTTAGCGTTCTGAAACCGTGCACATAACGAGTCAATGAGGGATGATTAAAGCAGTGGTCTTCAAACTTTTTCTTTCCACCCACAGACCACCTTAAGCAATCCCTTACTAATCACAGAGCACCAATGGCACAGGGATGCGAGTGGAAAGAAAAAGGTTGAGAATTGTTGTATTGTGGTAACTCCACATCTGATTAGGTTAATTGTTAGGCAAGTGGTCAGAGAAAGACCCCCCCCCCCCCCCGCCACCCCAAGAAAGGCTTAAATCACAGGAACAAAATAAGCTTCCGTCTCACTGTTCCCAATCTTACACACAGTCCAGATGTGGAATGTGGGGTGGCAGCTCCACGTTCACCCGAGTTCAGGTGCTGTCTGTGTGGAGTTTGTACGCCCTCCCCTTGTCTTGGACCAACAGGTCGGTCGCCTGATGAAGGCACCCGAACCCCCCGTTGAAACGCTGGCGTCCGGAGCGGTGGAGGAATTGGCTGAGAAGAGCGCGTTGCTCCCCCTCCCATGGTTGGAGAGGGATTAAACTGCGATCTCACGGCGCCGGGCTCGTCTCCAACAAAAGGAGCGGGAGGCAGGGTCCACTGCGCACGGAGCGAGGGGGAAGGCATCGCCAACGAGACGTTCGATTCGGCGTCGCCACTGAAGCGCAGACCCAGCGAGGATGGTCCCCAACTCCAGCCGCGTCTGTGTGTCCGGGAGCCGGGCGGGCTGAGTGCGGCACTCCAATCCCCGGGATTCGGGACTCTGAGATCCCTCCACACCTCCGGCGTCTTCATTTTCACCTTCAGTGTGCATGCGCTATACTGGCGCGGCGGCCAGCGGGCCAACTCTAATATATTTAATATGATCTTGCGGGCCAAATATAATTATATCGCGGGCCAAATTTGGCCTGCGGGCCAGAGTTTGACGTGTGGATTAGGGGAATGGTCGCAGTTATTCTCCCAAGGTGAGGAAGTACATAATTGGAGGTGTAGATTTAATGTGAGAGGGGAAAGATTTAAAGGGGATCTGAGGGACAACACCTTCACACAGAGGAGAGTGGGTGAGTGGAATGAGCTCCCAGATGTTGTAGAGGTGGGGAATGTCACAATGTTTATATGATATTTGGACAGGTACATGGATAGGAAAAGTTTAGAGGGTTAACTGCAGACAGATGGGACTAGACAAGATGGGCCAAAGGGCCTGTTTCTGTGCTGTAAGATTCTATCACTCTGAGATTCCCTTCATGTCCAGACTTCCATCATTCTGTTTTGGGAGAACATAAATTGTCTGGAAACTCTGGTCGAACAGAAATGTTTTGTGATCAGTAAGTGGCTTTTGGTATCACTGGAGCTGTTTGAAGGTTCTACAAAGGTAGGGTGGCTCCCCTTTAATTCTCTTCCTCCTTTTCCTTCCATTCTCTGTCACGTTCTAGATTTCAGGGACAGAAGCTAACAGAGAGTGGAGCAACCTCACCTGGTGGAGCAGCCCCCTGCTTGTCAGTCATGTGGTGGCAGTGCCTGGTGGAGCAGCCCACTGCTTGTCAGTCACGAGGGGGCAGTAGCTTTGGGGTCAGATTTTAGTGGAGCAGATTATATGTCTTCAACCGGTTGTCAGCACCTTATTCCAGGGAATTGCAAACCAGTCTGTGCTGTCCAGTTGCTGTCTGTCAGTGCGGAGCTGCTTGTTGACAGCTCTTCAGGACCATGGAAAAACAAGGAGCCACTTTGAGTTACAGGCTGTAATCCACAGTCCCCCCCCCTTCAACACCCTCCTCCATCTCCTCCACCCATCCTACTGACAGGGAGGCGCAGAACCCAGTGTTTGTCAAGAAGATTAAACTTCCCTGATCTTCAAGGACTAACAAAAGTAGTTTAAACAATGAGAACACCACTCAATGCATTGAAATCAACTCAGACTTCACAGAAACAAACATAGAACATAGACTACAGCTCTCAGTGTTGTGCCGACCTATATATTCCTACCAAAAAAATACTAAACCCTCCCTACCTCGTAACCTTCCTCCATCTATGTGCCTATCTAAGAGTCTCTTAAAAGCCCCAAATATTTCAGACTCCACCACCACCTCTTGTGAGGCATCCCTGGCTCCCTCAACTCTCTGCATTTGGGTAAAAAAACTTACCTCTGATGTCTCCCCTAAACTTCCCTCCCTTCACTATGTACAGATGTCCTCTGGTGTTTGCTGGGGAAATAGGTACAGATGTCCACCCTATTTATGTCTCGCAGAGTCTTGAAGACCTCTATCAAGTCTCCTCTCATCCTTCTTCACTCCAAAGAAAAAGTCCCAGCTCTGCTAACCTTGCTTCATAAGACACATTCCCTAACATCCAGGTAAATCTCCTTTGGGCCCTCATCCTTCATGTAATGAGGTGACCAGAACTGAAGACAATACCCTGAGAGTGGCCTCACCAGAGATTTGTAGAATTGCATCATGACCTCTCGACTCTTGAACTCACTTCCCCTATTCTTCTTCTTTCTTTGGCTTGGCTTCGTGGACGAAGATTTATGGAGGAGTAATGTCCATGTCAGCTGCAGGCTCGTTTGTGGCTGACAAGTCCGATGCGGGACAGGCAGACACGGTTGCAGCGGAAAATTGGTGGGTTGGGGTTGGATGTTGGGTTTTTCCTCCTTTGTCTTTTGTCAGTGCGGTCTTCCTCAAAGGAGGTTGCTGTGAGGCGCCAAGATGCACAGTTTGAGACGATATCAGCCCACTGGCGGTGGTCAATGTGGCAGGCACCAAGAGATTTCTTTAAGCAGTCCTTGTACCTCTTCTTTGGTGCCCCTCTGTCACGGTGGCCAGTGGAGAGCTCGCCATATAACACGATCTTGGGAAGGCGATGGTCCTCCATTCTGGAGATGTGACCTACCCAGCGCAGTTGGATCTTCAGCAGCGGGGATTCGATGCTGTTGGCCTCTGCCATCTCAAGTACTTCGATGTTAGGGATGAAGTCGCTCCAATGAATGTTGAGGATGGAGCGGAGACAACGCTGGTGGAAGCGTTCTAGGAGCCATAGGTGATGCCGGTAGAGGACCCATGATTCGGAGCCGAACAGGAGTGTGGGTATGACAATGGCTCTGTATATGCTAATCTTTGTGAGGTTTTTCAGTTGGTTGTTTTTCCAGACTCTTTTGTGTAGTCTTCCAAAGGCGCTATTTGCCTTGGCGAGTCTGTTGTCTATCTCGTTGTCGATCCTTGCATCCGATGAAATGGTGCAGCCGAGATAGATAAACTGGTTGACCGTTTTGAGTTCTGTGTGCCCGATGGAGATGTGGGGGGGGGGGGGGGGGGCTGGTAGTCATGGTGGGGAACTGGCTGATGGAGGACCTCAGTTTTCTTCAGGCTGACTTCCAGGCTAAACATTTTGGCAGTTTCTGCAAAACAGCCAGCCCTTCCCCTATTAATGATACCGAATATCCCATCGGCCTTCTTAACTATCCTTTCAATATGTGCGGTGACCTTGAGGGATGCATGGATGTATGCTTTGAACCCCAAGGTCCATCTGTTCCTCTGTTAAGTATAAATTCTGCTGCGCCTGCGGGAAAAAGAATCTCAGGATTGTATGTGATGTCATGTGACAATAAATCTGAAATCTGAACCAAATGGGGTTTATAGCAAACCATTTGGCATACATTACCCAGATGATGTCTTGGTTTTAATTCTGGGCAATTGCGTGACTGATGTGCAGTAAAACTGTCAAGAATTCACTGCTACAGACATTAGCCCTGGTTGGAAATACCAGTGCTCCAAGATAATCCTGGACCTCTGGCCAAAGGGATAGTCTCCTGGGCCTGAGAAAAGCCAGGAGAAAAAGTTAGGGAAGCGCTTAAGTTCATTGTGTTTATTTTCTGTCAATCACTTTGTACACTTGTTCATCAGAAAGGTGAGAAGGTGGGGCCAGAAGTTAAATTATTTAACCATTCATCCAATGGCATAACAAGGAGGCAGCTTACTTTTGATTGGCGAAGCAGGAGGTGGATGACGGGATTGGGGGTGAATCAACCAATCGTTTCTGTGGGAGTGGGGAGATGTAAGTCGGCCTCCAGGAACTGATCCCAGCAAAGATGGTGATCTGACCCTGGGGCCCACTGAGATTTCTCAAGCTAATGATGCCATGTTATAACCAGTTTATTGAGGCACTGGGGAGGATATCAAAGTGAGCACAGGGTTGGTGCCAGAACTAGGTTATAAATATCAGGATAGACCAACGAGACCTGACTTCCTTCTCACAGACCAGCACTTCAACACATTGTGTCCATGTCGACCTTTATTGGAACCAATCCCAATTATTCTATGCCTTGCCTATTTAAACATCTGTTTAAACCAGCTATCCTCAACCTTGTTTTGGTTATGGGCTCCTTAGGACTCAAGGTTTATGGCCCCCTACCCCACAAAGTAGTCAAGTTTTGGTTTCTTCTGTACTTCTCTCCTACCGACTACATTAAAAAAAACATTTACGTTACATGTGGTGAGAAGAAAACAATGCTTTTACTTAAATGTGCTGTGGGTCCCCGTTGAGAATGGCTAGTCCAAATTCACCTCAAACATAGTGACAGTATATGATTCCACCATCTCCTTTGGCAGCGGCTTCCAGATATCAACCACCCTCTGTGGAAAATAAACTTGCCACTCAATTCCATCCTCTCAACTTAAACTTGTGCCTTCTTGGTTTTGATACCACTGCCATGGGGAACATTATTTTCCTACTATCTACCATACTAATGCCTCATAATTTTGTAAGTCTTGATCAGGCTCCCTCTCTTCAAAACTAGCCCAGCCGATTCCAATCTCTTCCCATCTCTAAAGTCCTGCAGTCCAGGCAACACCCTGTTGAATCTCCTCTGCACCGTCTCAAACACAACCATGACCTTCTAATGTTGTAATGCCCAGATCTGTACAAGTACTCCTTGACAGTATTTTGCAAAGTTGGAAGATTATGTCCCAATGTTTTTATTCCATGGTCCAAACCATGAAGGCCTATGCCTTTATCACACTGCGGGAACTATGAACTTGGTCACCAAGTACCCTCTCCATCAATGTACCTGAATGAGCATCTTATCATTTTCTGCATATATCCCACCTCCATCTTATTTCCTAAAGTGCAATATTATCATCTTGCACTTAGAACATAGAACATTGCAGGACACTACAGGCTCTTCGGCCCACAGTCGTGCTGACCCACGTAAACCAATTCCATAACAATCTACCCTTTTCCCCCCTCACACCCATAACCCTCTTTATTTTACATTCATGTGCCTGTCAAACAGTCTGTTATACGTCCCTATTGTACTTGTCAGGATTAAGTTCCATCTACCGCTGAGGTTAGCGCAACACTGTTACAGTGCCAGCACTGTTTGTAAGGAGTTTGTACGTTATCCCCGTGTCTGGGAGGATTTTCCCCGGGGGCTCCGGTTTCCTCCAAATGTACTGGGGGCTGTAGGTCAATTGGGTGTAATTGAGCAGCACTGGCTTGTGGGCTGAAATTACCTGTAACTGTGCTATATGTCTAAATTTAAATTTGCCAGTACTACACCAACTTTCCATCTGTTCTGTGCTCTCCATAGCTGTAGACAACCTTCCTTGCTACCCATATCTATTTTTGGAAACCATTTCAGCCCAGAAGTTCCCAGGCCACAGCCAAAAATCATGTTTTTCATTTTAAAAATAAGCAAGTTATCCAATAATATATTTCATTGATTTGTGGGCTCTTGCTTTGTATAAAATGCTTCCCCTCCAGTAGACATCACTACAGTAAATATTTAATTGGCGGCAGAGTCCTGAGGGGAATCCCTGAGGTCTCGAGCCATGCAGGTTACAGCTGGTTAGTGCTGACATAAGGTGGGCTGGGAGGAGACAAAAGTCAGAGAAGGCTGTAAGGCCGTAGGGGAAGAGGAAGGAGAGAAGAATGTCAACTATTTTCTTTCTTTATCCTTCCCGTGAACAGAAATGATCCCAAAGAGAGCTGAGCTTGACTTTCTTAGCCCTTGTTGGCGAGCTGCCAATCTCACTGGACCGCTTCTCCTGCATCCTTCAATATCTTGGCGAGTCTCCAACTGTAAGGGGAACTGTGGGCATCCTGCGGGGTGACAACAGCTGGGAGCATTGGTCTCATTTTCCATCTATTAACAGATACCGTTCGAAGGTGACCTTCCTTCAAAGTTCTCGGATACGTTTCACTGAGCCTGCCAATACTATGTGACTGGATCTGCTGTGCCGAAATGTGAGTGGTTTCATGTTTGGTCACAGTATATGGTCACTGGAACTGAAATGCCGGCACTAAGGACGTCTTTGTTACAACTGATACTGCAGAGTGGACAGCAGGAGAACCTCGGCAGGTCATGGCACTGTCTGTGGGATACAAAAGGATATAACCAGCATCTCAAGCCTGAGGCCTTGAGGAAACATTGGTTATAATCTCAGTGGTTCTTAACCTTTTTTCTTTCCACTCGTATATCACCTTAAGTAACCCCTTACTAACCACAGAGCCCTGATGGTAAAGGATGGTAATAGTAGGGATTTAAGATTGATCGTCAGAGAACATACATGGCATCACGTTCAACCCGGAAATTCCTTCTCTTGTGGACGTGGCAGAATTACCACTTTTTGGTAGTGCTAAAAAACTGACAATGTAAACAAACTGTTCAATACAGAGAGAAAAAAAATCAATAAAGTGCACAAGTCCGAGTCCTTAAATGAGTCTCTGATTGGGTTTGTTGTTGAGGAGTCTGATGGTGGTTGGGGGGGGGGGTGGGGGTGGGGGGAAGCAGCTGTTCCTGAACCTGCGAGTCTTGTGGCACCGACACCTCTTTCCTGATGGCAGCAGTGAGAACAGAGCGTGTGGTGGGTGGTGGAGATCTTTGATGATCACTGCTGCTCTCCAACGGCAGTGTTCCCTGTAGATGTTCTCAATGGTGGGGAGGATTTTTCCTGTGATATCCTGGGCTGCGCCCACTATCTTTTGCAGGCCTTTCCACTCAGAAGTATTGGTGTCCCAAACCAGACTGTGATGCAGCCGGTCAGTACATTTGCCAGGGTTTCTGGTGTCATACCAAACCTCGGCAAACTCCTGAGGAAATAGAGGCGCTGACGTGCTTTTTACACGATGCCATTAGTGTGTTGGGTCCAGGAAAGATCCTCCAAGATGGTGATTCCCAAGAAGTTAAATGTGCTCATCCTCTTCACCTCTGATCCCCCAATGGTCACTGGATCGTACACTGGATTACTTAAGGTGGGATGAGTGAGTGGGGGGAAAAGGTTGAGAACCACTCCTATAGACGCTGCATGACCTGCAGAGTTTCTCCAGCACTTTTGTCAATTGTATCACAATTACATTCAGATCCTCTGTAGACTTTCCTGTTTAACTCCATGGGCATCAGGAGTCATTATGAAGTATGTAGGAGAACAAGTTTAGTTCTGGTTCACACTTGGTTGATGTCTGGCTGGTCCAATGTCTGTCACCACCATATAATTGAAGGGTGACAGGTGAACAGGACTCCATTCAAATAAGGCATCTTGTTCATCTTTAAAACAGGGCATCTGTAATTATTGGTGTTATTAATTTAATTGTGTGATTAGGTTAGTAAAAAGAAGCCAAGAAGGGAGTAACCTGCAGAGGGAAGGCTTTTGAATCACCATTTTGAATTGAGCCTTGAAGAACTAGCCATGACAAAGTTGAGCAAACAGACAGGCCTTGCCTTCCTGAAAGAATAACTGAGGAAAGGTTGGAGAGGTTTCCTCGAGAACTGGACTTTATCAGATAATGAGGGTTCGTCACCAAGGAGCAGAGATTGGTAGAAGGATTAAAGGAGTTATGATGGACAATATTTTATAGAGCATTAAACAGAGTGGCACAGCACAGGAACAGACCCATTGGCCCATCCCATCTATACTGACCCTTTTACCCAGCTACCCTAATTCAATTTGCTTGAATTGGATCTGAATCCTTCTACACTCTGTCCAGTGCAATAGTGTGGATCTCCCAGTGGCCACCCATTTCAATATCCTGTCCCATTCCCTTGCTGACATGTCTGACCGTGATCTCATGCACTGCCAGACTGAGACCACCTGCAAATTGGAGGAACAACACCTCATCTTTCGTCTGGGCACCCTCTATCCAGATGGCATTAACATCAACTTCTTTGGTTTCCATTAAACACCCCACTTCATCCTTCTGAAGCATTTCCCCCAGCTCTGTCTCTCTGACCCCCTCTCTTCCCTTTTCCCTGTCTCCTTTCAGAGAGCCAAAATCAATTCTCATCTCGCCTCTTATCATATCCAATTAACACCTTTTGTTGGCCTGGACTCCTCTCCCAGCAGACACCTTCCTATTCTTTGCTTACATCTTGAGGAAGGGCTCAGGCCCAAAATGTCAGAATAGATCTTTACCTGCTGTGGATGCTGCGAGACCAGCTGAGTTCCTCCAGCAGTTCTGTGTGTTTTTACCACAATTGCAGCCTCTGCAGATTTTTGTGTTTCACTCTGAATCCTTCTACACTTTGCCTAGTTAAGCATCTACCCGTCCAATGTAGTGATTGTATATGATTCCGCCATCTCCTCTGACAATGTTCCACCTATCAACCACTCTGTGAATAAGAAAAACGTACCCCTCAGATCTCCTTGAACCTTCCTCATCTCATCTTCAAGGCATCTTTTATTGTCACATAATAACATGTTAAAAATGTTACATACATGATCTACTTTAATGTTAGGCAAAGAAAGAGTCACCATGAGCATCTTAACCAATGCCCCCTTGTTGTTGGTACCTCTACCATGGAATAAATTCTGACTCCTCCCTCTAAGCCCCTCATCATTTTATTGCCCTCTATAGAAAATAAGCAAATTTCTCCCCATAAGTCCAGGAATCATCCTGGTGAATCTCCTTTGCACTCTCTCCAGCATGCCCACTCCCTTCCAACAGCATGGTGACCAGACTGAATGTAATATTCCATGTCCAGTCTAACCAGAAACAGCTTCTTTCCACTGGCTGAATGATTGATGAACTGTTCATACAAAGGTTGGGACAGTTATGAGATCATGATCCAACTCAACCTATGAAGGCAAGCATGCCACAGGCTTTCTTCACCACCCTACCTACTTGTGTTTCCACTTTCAGAGATGTTTACTTGAACTCCAAGGTCCCTCGGATTATCAACATTCCTCACCACCCCATCAGTTGCTGTTTTTATCCAATCTCAACATGACTTCCAGGTGCATAACTTTATTCTTGTCAGAATTAAATTCAAGTTCAAGATCATCTAATTGAAACCGAATTCCCCGTTCCTTAGTCCAAAATCACACAGACACACAACCAGACATAACACACAGACGTGATGCACATGCAGGACATGGATGCATATATAGATACAGTAAACACAGTATTGTGGGGTCTTGGAGAGATTGTATGAGCAGTTTATCAGTCGTTCAGCCTTCTCCCTGCCTGTGGGAAGAAACTGTTCCTCAGCCTTGTGGTGCTGGCTCTGATCTTCCTGTATCTCTTCCCCGATGGGAGTAGTTGGAAGATGCTGTGTGCAGGGTGGAAGGGGTCCTCCATGATTTTCCTTGTGCAAATACTCAATCAATTTTCCATCTAATCTCTATCTGTAGACTTGGATAATACTTCTCCAATGTCACCAACTCAATGGTCATCTGCAAACCTACTCATCCCACCTTCCAATGTCATACCCGTCATTAATGCACATCAGCACCAGCTCTGGGAGCTGTGTTGCACCATACTCACTCATTTCCACTCATTCTTCCAGTACTACATTCTGCCTTCTATCGCCAATCTTGGTTCCACATAGTCAGCTCACCCTGTGTCCTAACCTCCATGCACCATCCTGCTTCAAACCATGCTTAATTCGATATGGACCACCTCTAGCACCCTGCCTTCATCAATCTTCTCAGTTACCTCCTCGAAAGCTCAATCCAATTAGCGAGGCAGGATTCCCCTCACAGAACCACGTGTGATCAGCCCCCGCCTTTCCAAATTTATCCAACATCTCCCCAATCATTGGTTCACTGGCTTGCTACTAACCTGTAGGCCACTCAGCCCATCGAATCTGCTCTGCCATTCCATCATGAGCAGATCCATTCCCCCACTCAGTCCCTCTTCCCACCTTCTCCTTATTACTCTTTATACCACGAGCAAAGGAACAACTGAGGAAGGATGGGAGATTTCCTTGGCCAATGGTTCTCAACCTTTTCTTTCCACTCACATACCACCTTAACTAATCCCTTACCAACCACAGAGTACCCATGACATAGGATGCATAGGTGCTCTGTGGTTAGTAAGGGATGACTTGAGGTAGTACATGAGTGGAAAGAACAGGTTGAGAACCACTGTTGTTGGCTGGTGGACATGTATGACCCAGCTGAGCTTATGTAGCACCCAGTGGATTACCAGTCACCATTGTGTGATGAGAATTTTATGATAATAATTAACTGAATTAAAAGAAACCTCAGCTCCTTGTGACTGGCCCATTGGCAGAGGAAATGATGCACACTGACGTCTGGGGCTGTCTATGTGAAGTTTGCCTGTTCTCTTTGTCATGGCTTTCTCCAGGTGCTTTGGGTTCCTCCTGCATCCCAGAGACCAGTGGGCCGATAGGTTAATTAGCTGCCGTGAATGGGAGAAGCAGGGTGCAGCTGATAAACGTGAGAGAGAGAATGGGTTACATGGCAAAACTCCAGCATTGAAGGATACCCATTTAAAATGGAAGAATATTTTTTAAACCAGAAAGGGTTGAACCTTGGAATTTGCAGCCATGGGTGGCTGTGGAGGACAGGTTGTTGGTGTATTTAAATTTTCAATTTAAATTTGGACATACATCACGGTAACAGGCCCTTTCGGCCCACGAGCCCGTACCGCCCAATTACATCCAATAAATCTGCACCCCCAGTAAATTTTGAACGGTGGGAGGAAACCAGAGCCCTTGGGGAAAGCCCATGTAGACACGGGGCAAACGTACAAACTCCTTACAGATGGAGTGGGATTCGAACCCTGGTCCAAATCACTGGCACTGTAACAGCGTTGTACTAATCGCTTTGCTGACTGTGCTGCCCACAGCAGAGATTGATAGGTGTAAAAAGTTATGGGGAGAAGGCAGGGGAGTGGGGCAGAGTGGGAGAAAAGATCAGCTCATGATGGAATGGCGGGGCATGCTTGATGGGCTGATTGGCCTACTTCTGCTCCCATATCTTGTGGAAATGGGGCAGAGGTGAGTGCTCAGAGCTGGCATCAATGTGATGGGTCGAATGGCCCCCTCCTTTGTCATGAGAAATAAATCTCGGGATAATTACTACCAGATACAGCCCTTCCGCTGCCCTGTGAGCTGGTTCCTTGAGCAGTAAAGCAAGTTGTTCCATTCCAGTCGTGGCACAGAGCAGATTTTTTTCAGATTTCAGATTTATTGCCAGATTACATACATGACATCACATACAACCCTGAGATTCTTTTCTCCTGTGGGCCAGGTAGGATTTCCACATACTGGTAGCGCAAAAATACTGTACACAACTACACATGTAAACAGATTTTTAAAAGCAATATGGAATGATTGAGAAACTAGCTTCAGAATGTCATTCAGGTTGTTGGACAAGTCCACAGAGAGGATTATGTGAAAGGTAATGGATGACTGTGTGGTTCTGGAACAGTTTGAAGGTTATTAGGATAAATATAGATAGGGATGGGCAACACACTGTGGAACTTGGTGTCACTTCTGCTATTAAGTTCAGGAAAATATATGTGGAATGCAATTGGGTCAGGCTGGAATAATGCAGGCTGCAATGTTAGACTGTGGACTGGGTCAGTAGGGATCAGGCAAAGATTCCACAGAGATGCCTGGGGCACTAACATCTCCCCAGGTAGCAGTACAGGGTCACACACGATGCCTCGGAGGGACCGGCTGTACAAGCTGGAAGTTCATTGCCATTACCATCTGCCAACCCACACCTCTCCTTGGCAGCCAGTCACCTCTTTGGAAAGCGCAACTGTCTTGCAACAGTTTGTACACAGCAAGCTCCCTCAAACAGTAATGTGGTGATTGGGTGAGGATGAAGGGCTGGTTAGTAACTCAGTGGGCAGCCAATGTGTGGAGGAATATATGAGTGGCCACGGTTAACGTGACATTGTTCCAGCGCCAACGACCAGGGTTCGAATCCCGCGCTGTCTGTCAGGTGTGTATTTGTTCTTCCCATGTCCGCCTGGGCTTCCTCCCACTGTTCAAAACATACAGGGGTGGTAGGTTGATTAGGGTATTGAGCAGCACAGACTCGTGGGCCAGAGGGCCTGTATCCCCAAATTAAATTTTAAAAGGAATTAAAATCTACCAGAACGTTCACTTCTGTGACAGACAAATCTGCTTATTTCTTGTGTATTACTGTTGATAACATGTACAGAATCAGCTGTGTCTTTGCGCTTAGTTCCACGTGTAAATGCAGTACCCAAACATGCTGGAGAAACCCAGCAGGTCAGCCAGCATCCATAGGAGATAAAGGGTAACCAGAGTTTTGGGCCTGAGCCTGCAGTGCCCATAATTTAAATCTGCCTTCCTTTTATTCTATTCTCCAACCGTTCTCAATGGTCCCCAATGGTCTCCCCTTCTACTTATGCCCAATTTTGCCACCCCCTTGCCTACCTATTGGCTCTCCCCCACACATGTCATCACAACTCCTCGCTCCGACCCCTGCGCGCGCATTACTAATGGCGGCCAGCTTGTGCATGCCTTCCCACACACGCCACTCCGAATGAATAATTCATAGCACCAGTCGCAGGTAAGTACGAGCCTTTCGTCACGGTATCACGATGATCTAGTTTAACTTCACGTGTGATCGACTGTTCTGATGTTGCTGTGGTGTGAATTCCATCTCAATGATGTGTTACTTATCGGCCTCAATCCAGGGAATATTAATTGGGATTAAGAACCAAGGGGACAAAAGAATGAGGGCAACACATCGATGCAGCTGGTGGAGACACCGCCTTCCGCTGTTGATGTGGAATTTGCATGTTCCACGTTTCCCCCCAAGAGATCCTGCTTCCTTCCATGTTCCAAAAGACATTGGGGTTGGTGGATATATTGGCCACTGTAAATTATCCCTAGTGTGTGGGTGAGGGATGGAATCTGGGGGTGAGGGCAGTCGATGGGAATACGTGGAGAATAGAATGAGATTAGTGAGCGATGGTGCAAGATTTAGCTGATGGAAGCCAGTGGTCCTCTCCATGTTTGACTCTTCGTGAACTCTGAGCTGGAAGCACCTGGTTGTTTACTCATCCAGAACCAAAGTATCTCACAGCGCTGCTGACAAATGCAAAGGGGAGCAAGTTGGGGGTAGGAGGAGTGAAGGGTGATGGGTTGGGTGGGTGATTTGAGAAGACTCCTTCTGACATCCTGCAAACTCATCCAGGGGAACATTGTTTTTTTTGGAGCGGAGATCGGTTGGGCACGATGCAGTGTGACAATGGTTTGTAATCCACAGCGTCGGCCTTCATCAAGAAACCAAAGACCTTGGAGGTGACAGCTGGGAATCCAGCAGAATTTGTGGCAGAAGTAGGGAAGGCAGATGCCAAGGTGAAGTGGCAGAGAGATGGCAAAGATATTCAAGGGAACGAAAAGTACACGGTCACGTCGGAAGGAGCACAACACAAGCTGATAGTGAACAACGTCACAAAGGAGGATGAGGTGGTGTACGCAGTCATCAGTGGCGCCTCTAAAGTCAAATTTGAACTCAAAGTCAAGGAAGAAGGTAGGACTGGAACAGCAGTTTATTTCATTCATTCTGTTGTTCAAATATTGTGGTCTGCTATTCTCCCTTTCCCAGTTTTAGCACAGGGCTTTCAACTGGAACCATTCACCCTGTTCCCCTCTCCATAGAGACTGACTGACCTGCTGGGTGTTTCCTGAACCATTCACCCTGTTCTTCTCTCCACAGACACTGTTTGCAGTGTTCTCTGTTTTTATCTCGGGTTTTCAGCAGCATTTAGATTTTTGCTCGCAGCCTGATCACTATTGATCACATGTGAGATGCTTATTGATACAAAGCTGTGATGTCACATGACATAACCTATGCAGTTCTGGTCACCGCATTACAGGAAGGTACTGAGGGCTTTGGAGAGGGGACAGAAGAGGTTTACCAGGATGTCGCCATGTTTCGAGGGTATGAGCTGTGGGGAGAGGTTGGATAAACCTGGGCTGTTTTCTCTGGAGCAACAGAGGCTGAAGGAAGATAGAGGGTCATAAAACTATGGTTTCAATAGGATGGACAGTCAGAGCCTTTTCCCCAGGGTACAAGCATCACACACGAAAGAACTTGTGCTTAAGGTGAGGTTGAGGAAGTTTAAGGGAGATGGGGGGGGGGCGGGGGGGGCAATACTTTACACAGAGTGGTGGGTATCTGGAATAGTGGTGGATGCACATGTAATAGCAGTATTTACGAGACTGTGGGGGAAAGGGGACCCAGCAGGTGGCGGTGTTACCTATGGTGGAGGGAGGGGAACCTGTAGGTGGTGGTGTTACTGTGGGGGGGGAATCCAAGAGGTGGTGGTGTTATCTGTGGGGGAAGGGGGATCCAGCAGGTAGTGGTGTTACCTGTGGGGGGGGGACACCTGTAGGTGGTGGTGTTACTGTTGGAAGGGATCCAGCAGGTGGTGGTGTTACCTGTGGGGGGGGGGGAACCTGTAGGTGGTGGTGTCACCTGTGTGGGGGGTGGAACCTGATTGTGGAGGTATTATTGTGGGGGAAAGGGGATCCAGCAGGTGGTGACGTTACCTGTGGTGGTGGGGGGGGGGGGGGGGACCAACAGGTGGTGGTGTTATCTGTGGGGGAAGGGGGATCCAGCAGGTGGTGGTGTTACCGTTAAAAGGGATCCAGCAGGTGGTGGTGTTACCTGTGGAGGAGGGGAAACCTGTAGGTGGTGGTGTAACTGTGGGGGGAGGGGGAATCCAGCAGATGTGGTGCGTCCTGCTCCTGTTGCCCTTGTTCTCCGCTGTGGTCGGGTTGGCTGGTTTGGGATCTGTCCTATGGTGGAGGGAGGGGAACCTGTAGGTGGTGGTGTTACTGTGGGGGGGGGAATCCAAGAGGTGGTGGTGTTATCTGTGGGGGAAGGGGGATCCAGCAGGTAGTGGTGTTACCTGTGGAGGGGGGGACACCTGTAGGTGGTGGTGTTACTGTTGGAAGGGATCCAGCAGTGCTGTCCCTTCAGCCCACCATGTTGTACTTTGTGTTGGTGTGGCCTGGCCTGGGTGAGCACTCCACTCCAGTATAACAGAGACTGCTACTCCAATCTCCATCCCACCCCATGTCCTGCCTGGTAGAAATAACTAAAATGCTGCTCTCCAGTTCCTGCCTCGTGTCCACCCACAAAATATAATCACTCTGTTATTGGCAGCTGTGCCCTCAGCTGTCTAAGGCATGGAATTCTCTCTGTAATCCGCCTCATCCCTCCTTCAGAGATACAAATGGAGGAATTAGGTGCAGGAATAGATCATTCTGCCATTAAGTCATTGAGTTCTCCAGCACAGAAACAGGCTCTTCAGCCCAACTTGTCCATACCAACAAAGGTCATCTCATTCAGCCCATATCCCTCCAAACCTTTCCTACCTGTGCAAATGGCCTTTGACCATGACAACTGTCTCCACCTCCACTACTTCCTCAGGCAGCTCGTTCCACTTACCCACCACCCTCTAAGTGAAGAAGATGCCCCTCAAGTTCTCCCTTAAATCTCTCCTCTCACCTTAAATCAATTTCTCCTTGGTTTTTTCATCTACTTGGGGGATAAAGATATGCAAATATATGCACCTTATCTGTGCCCCTTATAATTTTGTAAGTCTCTAAACGATCCCTCTATCAGCCTCCTACACATCAGGGAGAAAGTCTCAGTTCCCCAAACTCTCTTCCAACTCCAGATGGTTCACGAATCCTTTGTTGCCGTGTAATATTACATGGAATTTGCTTTCGAATGCCATAGTGCAGACAGATTCACCATCGGCAGAAATTGGCTGAGGCTCCTTACAGTCTGAAAAAGAGAAGGAAAAGAGCCCCCCCAAGTCACCGAGTGTCTGTGGATTTGCCTCCCGCCCCTGCAGCCACAAAGAGTCCAGTCCAAATCATCGGCAGCCCGAGCTCCAGATCCAAACCTCTGACATGGTCAGGGACCCTTCGGCCCCCTCTCGCATCCTGGTTCTGAAACCTGGTACCCGTTCAGCCAGTTTCCAGCAGTCCGCAGCCTGGTGTGAATCCCATGACCGCAGTTGCCTGCAGCCCTCAGCTTGTGCAAGTTCCTCGCCTCGAGTCTCCAACAGCCCACAGCCTGTTCTTCAGCTGCAGAACCCTTCACTAGTCCGCCGCTGTGGTCACCATCCCATGGGTGGTCTCCTCTGCTTTTCCTTCTCAAACGGGGAGTGGTCTCCCCATTTTCTGTACCAATCCTCTGCTTCCCTGGAGTCTGCAACCCCTCGAGGCTGCTGCCATCCACAGGCCCTGCTTTTTTTTTTTGCCACCTTGGGCCCGGACCCCGAGGTCGCATAATTTTAATAAAATCGTCGGCTCCATTAACAGGCTGTTTTAAAGCACTCGAGTCCCAGTAACATCCTTGTAAATCTTTTCTGTACTTTTACAGCTCACTCTCCCATTCTGTGAGACCAGGGCTGACCTCCCCACCTCCGCCTGCCAACAAACCCCCAGTAAACTTGCGCCCACTTGCTTAACAAGAATAATTTATTTTCTGCTTTGAAGATTCGGTCTCTTTTGGAAGAGAGTTCCAAAGATGATGGTACGCCTGATGTCCAAAACAAATTACTGGTACCTCTTTTTTTAAACAGTATTTTAGAATCCTCCTTGTTGAACTCACCAGCTCTAAGGTGGTTTGTTGAGACAATTCATTTCTCCCAGTCTGATAGTAAGGGATCCTATCACCACTGGATAGATTTGTATATATTTGCATATCATTATAATGATTGGCTGAGAGCCGTAGCCACACCTACTGGCAGGTCATAAAGAGCTCCTCCTCACCAGACCCAGGTCAGTCTGGACTGGTTGACCTCGATGTACTATGCTCCAGTCTTTTGTTAATAATAGCCTTGGTTTGAGTCAACAAGTCTTTGAGTCATTCGACACGCTACACCCAGTGACCACCTATTTCAATCCCCTGTCCCAGTTCCTTGCTGGCCTGTCTGTCCATGGTCTCATGCATGGCCAGACTGAGACTGCCACAAATTGGAGGAGCAACACCTCACCTTCCATCTGGGCCTCCTCCAACCAGATGGCATTGATATCAACTTCTCTGGCTTTGGTTAAACCACTCCCCCCCCGCCCCCCCCCCCCCCAACTTGTTCCCCGTCGCCTTCTCCCAGCTTCGTTTCTCTCTTCTCCTATGTTGTTTTACATACAGATTGTGTGTATTTTCTGTTCTGAAGTGTCTCCCTACCTTCTGGAAGTGGCCTCTCACACAGGAATGAAAAACTCCAAATATCGGTATCACTCTGTGAGTGCAGACAGAAGGCCTGAAGGGGGGTGTTTAAGGAGGCTGGTCGTCCTATTCATTAGCCCGTTGTTCACGGATCACCTGTAATTCAGTTTAGACTGTAGGTGATCCGTGAAAATAACTTGGGGTCGAGGAAGTAAAATGTCGGAATGGGAATGAGTCCTTATTCTCGTTCTGATCTTTTTACACAGACTGTGTTCTGGGAAATTGGGAATAATTTCCTAGATTGCAGCGGCTGTGTGTATATATAAAAAAAAACAACAACATATCTATTTCCTTTCACACAGAAATGATCAATTCTCACCTCTCCCCTTATCATATCCACTTAACACCTGTTGTTGGTCTGGACTCCTCCCCCAGCCGACTCTGTCTCTATTCCGAGATTTCCTGTTTCTTGTTCATTCTTTCCTTGAGGAAGGGCTCGGCCCAAAACATCAGTAATATACCTTTGTCTCCTTTGGACACTAAGAGACGGGCCGAGATCCTCCAACATTTTGGTGTGTTTTTACTACAATCACAGTGACAGCAGACTTTCCTGTTTCGAGACAATACAGTGGAATTGGCCAGGGGTTTGTTCGGGGTTGATGTAAAGTTATCACGCCTGAGGGAGAGTGATATCTCAGAACAAATGCAGCAATGTGTGTTCTATATTTGTCAGCAAGGCATGGACAGGGCTCTCCTCCACTACTACCTGCTTGCTCTGGGTGACATTCTGCCACAACGTTCAAGGTGGGGGATGCATGTTAATGAATTACAAGTTCCTCATTGGAGACCTGTGCAGGATAAATGATGGCTACCAGGCCATCAATCAAGGGCCGTAAATCAGTTGCAATTGAAAGGCTCGTTCAGATATTGCCAAGTGGAATCTCAATGGAATGTCCCATCATTCTATTCCTTTTATCCACATATTTAGGTTGGCCATAATTGTGTTTGTGCTCTTCCTGCGGCCTGTAAGTCAATGCAGAAACTCAAAAGCCAGCAGGATGCAAGAGGTTGTTCTGCCCATCATGTCTGCACTAGCTTTTTGAAGGAGCAGTTGTGGTTAGCCCGGGAATGCCTGTTTTTGTCTGTGGCTTCTGTGAACTCCCTGACCACCAGCACTTGCTCAACTCAATCTCAAAATGAACTGTGGAATTCACTTCTGATCCTGACTTATCTCGGAGAGAAGACGCTCACAGGTCTCCTTGCATCCCCTGTCATGTCTAGTCAATGGTTTTAAATCCATGACCTTCAGATGTTGGCTCACTCCGTCTCAGCATAGACAGTTCCTCTGTTGCCAGTGCCCCTCGTCATCCTTCCGTCACTGACAATTACCGAGCTTCACTGTTCCCCCCTCACCTCACTCCAAGCATGCTTCTATGTCCCAGGTCAGTCTGTTCCCCAATCACATCCCTCCCATGTAGTCCCACCTCAAGCCTCCAGGAACACATATTGCCTCCAACTCTCACCAGACATATATACAGCACAGTAATGGGTCATTTCGGCCTACAGGCCTGTGCCATCCAATTGCACCCAATCGATCTTCAGGTACGTTTTAGCCTTGTGAACATATCACATGAATGTAACAGCAAGAAGTGGGCAAAGGTACCAGCACTATTATATCAACCTACTATGGAGCTCTACCTAGAGTGTCCTAGCCGCTGCATCACGGTGTAGTACAGTTACTACAGAGAAATGGATCGGAGGTCAATCCACAGGACCATAAGAGTAGCAGAGAGGATCACTGGAGTCTTCCTTCCCCCGCCATTAATGTGATCGATCGTAATTGTGTCTGAAGAGGGAACAGAAAATCGTTGAGGACCCTTCCACTCCGCAAACAGCATCTTACAGCTGCTCTCATCGGGGAAGAGATACAGGAATATCAGAGCCAGCACCACCAGGCCGAGGAACAGCTTCTTCCCACGGGCAGGGAGGATGCTGAACGACCAAAGGAACGGGTCACACTGACCCCCCCCCCCCCCCCGAGACTTTCGTATTCACAAAACTATTTATTTGTATGGATGAAATACTTGTCCTGCATGTGTATCGTTTGTCTGTGTGTTAAGTCCGGGTGTGTGTCTGTGTGTTTTGCACCGAGGACCAGAGAACGCTGTTGGATGTACTCGTACAATCAAAAGACAACAAACTTGACAAGAACTGAACCTTTTTTCCAAACTCAGGTCTCACCCTGTTCCCCTGGGTGAGGGAGAACACCAGAACCTTCTTCTGAGTGTCATCTTTTCCAATTTAAATGAGCAGTTTGTGGGATGCTGAGCTTCAGTACTTGACCCTTCCTCAGGCTCAGTTGGCTTTCGGATAAACCTCCTGTCTCATTAATATTGATCCTTTGCTTATGTTCCAGTTCCCTGGAAATTCAATCCGCAATTATTCAATGTCAGATGAGGTTCTGGGCAATGTATTTCTATTCTTGCAACCAGCTTGTTGGAGCCTTATGGTCTCAAAGGAGAGGGCACTCATCATGAGAGCATTGCCATCATCTTTCGCGTTAGTCTTGTCATCACCTACTAGAACGTGTCAAAGTAAACAGGCCACTAAAAGCTCCAACAACCTGTCGGCTGGTCTTGACTTACAGGGCAACTGGGACACGCAGAGCACTGGGATCAGGTCAGGAGCATTGAGGATTTAATCTTTTCCCATGTGGTCAATAAGCTAGAATGGTCTTGAAGGGAAAGCATCTCCATTTAAATAAAAACAGCAGGGAGGTTTTGTAAGAATGTGCCGCAATGATTTAATGTTTAATCGGCCCCACTGTGAAAGGGCGCCGACCTTCATCCCACAGCTAGTGCCAAGAACCACACTGAATTAAACTGTGATTGATGTAAAAACTCAACGCTGGAGAAACTCAACAGGTCATACACTGTCCTTCATGTTGCAAAGGTAAAGATACAGAACTGGCGTTTCGGGCTTGAGCCCTTCATCACAGTTTGGAAAAAAGTCGGCAGGCGTCCGAATAAAAAGGTAAGGGGGAGGAACATGGTCCCACAGGCAGGAAGTAATAGGTGGAGAATGGAGGGAGGACACAGCAGCAAACAGGGAAAGGGGGGATGGCTCTATGAATGGAGAGGGAATGGGATGGGGAGCTGAGGGAAAGAAGACAAGGGGAAAGGGAAGGGAGGGAGAACAGAGAGCAGGTTCGCTGACACGGGAGAATTCCCTGCTTATTTCCATCTGGCTGAAGAGGGCCCAGACAGAAAATCAAGTGTGGTACTGTCCCATCCATAAATTGGAGGAACATGAGGCCATGGACAGACATGTGAATCTTGGTGGGATCAGTTTACCGATGTTGTCAGCAGCACTTGTACCTGAAAATCATTATAAAGGACCCCCCACCACCCTGGTCACTCCCTCTCTCACTGCCACCTTCAGGCAGAAAGTATTGAAGCCTGAAGAGCTGACCCTCTAGGTTCAAGGACAGTTTCTCTCCAACAGTGATCAGGCTCTTTAACCTCCCTTTAGTACACAAATCAGGGACCTGCTCGGACACCACGAGGCCTATCTACACTATTCCAAAGTCACCTTTTTGCTCTAGGATTACTGTGAATATTTATGATCTATCTTGTATAGTTATTTCCAAGTTAAAGAAGCAGAAGCAGGCCATCAGGCCCATCGAGTCTGTTCCATTATTGTTTCCTTCAATTGTGGGAAGAAGCTGATCCTCAGCCTGGTGGTGCTGGCTCTGATCCATCTGTATTTCTTTCCTGATGGGAGCAGCTGAAAGCTGCTGTGTACAGGGTGGAAGGGGTCCTCGCTGATTTGCACAGCCTCTTCAGACAACAGTCCTGGTAGATCACGTCGATGGGGATAGGGGAGACTCCCGTGATCCTCTCTGCCCCTCTTACAGTCCTGTGGATTGACCTCTGATTTACTGTGAGTTTGTTTTGACAGTGGAGAAACCAATGGGTGTGATGTCTTTGATGCTCTTTGCAGATGGAAAAGGAGCTTCGGACAGTCAAGCAACGCCGGCTGCGCCCGCCACGCCGGCTGCGCCCGCCACGCCGGCTGCGCCCGCCACGCCGGCTGCGCCCGCCACGCCGGCTGCGCCCGCCACGCCGGCTGCGCCCGCCACGCCGGCTGCGCCCGCCACGCCGGCTGCGCCCGCCACGCCGGCTGCGCCCGCCACGCCGGCTGCGCCCGCCACGCCGGCTGCGCCCGCCACGCCAGGTGTGCCCGCCACGCCAGGTGCGCCCGCAAAACCAGCTGGTGAGTGAAATGATAACAATCAAAAACGACTGGCTAGAGGAACTCAGTGCGATGAGCGACCTCCATTGGGAGTAGCTTCCAATTGCTCTCTTGCCTCCCCCATCCCTCCACGGACACTGCCTGACCCACTGAGTTTCCTCTCGGGAAAAGAACTGAAGGTTCTAGGGGTCAAAAGTAGGTGCGATGGGAAGTAGCCTCGGTGTTCAGGATTGCCTGCAATGAGTGTAATTGAGCAGAAAGGGCCTGTACTGAGCCAAAATTTAACCATCTCGGCTTTTTATCATCTTAGGTTGTGATTTAAGCGTAATTAATTTAAAAAGACGCCAAAGGAGGTCAAAAGCTCCAAGCTAGAATAGAGCATTCTCAGTAAAATTAACTCCTAGATACTGTCAGTGAAAACAGGCGGGGAGAGATTCACTGACTTTACAAACATATTGTCCACGCCTGCTGTTCCAAAGAAATTGGTTTTGTAATAAAATAATCACAGTGGTGACCAATTTATTTTCAGAACAGGAAGTGGATGTTCCAGCAAGCCCGGCAGGTAAGTGGACCCTGTTGTGATGGTACACCCACATCCTATTAACCCTTGGTGGAAGAGTCACAGTGGGTCAGGACACCCAGCTGTGTACCACTGTTTGACACAGAAATGCTGGAGAAACTCAGCCAGTCTCACAGTTCCCACGGGAGGTAAAGATAAATAACCAACATTTTGGGCCTGAGCCCTTCTGAAGATATATACCCGACGTTTCAACCCTGAGGCTCAAAACAACAGGTAAATATTTTCAGAAGGGCACAGGCCTGAAACATCGGTAAAATATCTTTATCTCCTGTGGACACTGCAAGATCGACTGAGTTTCTGCAGAATTTCTGTGTTTTTACTATAATCACAGCATCTACAGACACTCGTGTTTCCTGCCACTGTTTGACTAACGGGATTTCTCATCTGTTCTACTAACAGGAGTCCCCTCCAGCTCCCGATGATGCTGGGGGTTTTTTTGGTTATTTTGGACGGGTCCACTAAACTGTCTTCATATCTCACAGCCCTCGTCCAACGTTTCACACTGTGGAAATCATTACCTGCTCCGAGTGCTGCACCCTGCTCCAGTTATTTCTATTATCACACAGGTTAATGCAAGGTCTGTGGACTCGTCTACCTTCTGCAGGCAGTGAGATGCTGGAGGAATAGGGGTCATGAGCGAAATGTTGGCTGACCACCCCCCCCTCCCCCATGAACCCTGTCTGACTTGCTGAGTGTCTCCAGCCTCTCACTGTTTGCCCAGGACTCCAGAACCAAATTTTGTGTTTCTCTGTTGATCTATCTTCTGATTTGGTGTCGTGTAACATCTGGGAGGAAAGTAGAAAAACACTTAATGGAGAAAGGTCTGAGGTGTTGCTCTCTCTGTCTCTGTCTGTCCATATCCCTGTCACTCTCTCTCTCTCTCTCTCCCGCATCCCCCCAACCCCCCCTCCCACCACAGTGTAACTTTGATGTTGTTTTCTTTCTGAAATCGAACATTTCCTTCTCTGCTGTTGTTCCACCCTCCAATCTCATTGGTCAATGAGGCACAATGTTGTTTGGGTCTTTCACTTGGATGGGGGCGCCCTTCCCCCCATGTACCAGACCACACTTCCTGCGAGTTACAGCACAATTTCCCAGCTGTAGCTGAGCAAGAATGTTTTATCCAATGAGGTGTCTGTCCTCAGAAAACCATGAACGTGGAAATGCCCCAAATAGCCGTATAGAGCATATTCCTTTGCGGTGAAGAGTACGGGTAAGATCAGCTCCCATTGAAACTTGTGCACCTTGAGGTAGATGATCCTTGTTGGGATCTGGAGTTAGCTGATTTAGCGATGCTTTTTGCCAACCTGCGGTCGAAGCTGAAGTTTGGATGGCCAGACCCTACGTTCCGGGATTTGTACTCACTCCACAAGGTTGCTTCACCATCCAGAACTGCTGAAATGGAGCCAAACTCTTGGGCTTTCATCCAAAGAACCCAGACTCTCCAAGGCAGAGTTTATTGAGGTCCTGTGTTGTCTGGGGGCACCAGGAATGAGGCTTTTGCTTTGCTTGTCACCTGCATGTAAAGGAGATGCAGCAAGAGTACAGTCAGACTCCAGTGAGCTCTCGGCAACCACTGCAGCTCAGCCGGGTTAAGACCCCATGGCTCTGGAGCACATTAATACTTGAGCTAATTGCTTCGCCCAACTACCCTCTGCCTGCAACCTCGCTGCATTAAATCATCAGCGAGTGAAATATTAGTTAGTGGGATGCTAAAGCATCTCTGTTCATTGTTCGTTGTACCCCACTCACTTGGGTCCACTTTTCTGCAGCGTGGTCAGTTCTACCAGCGTGTGACACAGGGGCCTCAGTAGGCTGATCTCCCTGGCAGACAGATCTCAGTGCTAATCAGCTCCCCCACCACTCAGTGCATGGTTTGGAGACTGAGGGATAATTTGTATCACAGCTGTCATCTATTCTGCCTGTTTGGGGTGGGGTGGGGGGGGGAGAGTGTGTGCATTTATCTGTGCATGTGAGTCGGTGCACATACATGTCTACGTATGTAGGCTATGTGTCCATGTGTACTTTGTATCATGTTAGCTCTCCAAGGCCAGTCAGAACACGGTCCTGTTGCTGAGGCCGATGAGGATCAAACAAAGGTTACACCACCATCACAAGCAGGAGGTTAGACACTGTGTGACCAGTTACAATCCCTGACTCCGTGGATTAACTGTGGGGCGACTAACTCTGCATTACTGTGGAAGTGAATGTGAGAAACTTATTCTAAGACTGAATTATATTTATTCATCTCTGGATAAATAAATTCTACCAGATTGAACCCGTTATTTGCTGGGTCTGACCCTCGATAACATTGAAATGAAATAAAGGGTTTATTTATTTCATTACAGGTTTGAAGAACTCTTGATCCAAATGTCTTTAGGACTGATTAATTGCTTGAAAGAATGAGCTGGCCAAATGTAACAGAGAAGGATGGATAATTAAAGCGGTGAAGCCTACCCATTCCCATGCCAAGGTTTCTACATTGTAGATCCTGAGACAAGGCACCCTCTTCCTGAGGACAAAGTGATGGAAGAGGTGGTTTCTGGCCTAAAGTATGAGAGACTGTTTTTGGATAGGATCTGGGCAACGTCACTGGCAGTATTTAACACAGAACATTACAGCACAGTACAGCCCCTTCGGCCCACAATGTTGTGGCAACCTAAAAGGAATGAAGGGATATGGGGAAAAGGCAGGAAGGTGAAGTTGAGTCGATGATCAGATCAGCCATGATCACACTGAATGGTAGAGCAGGCTCAATGGGCTGGATGGCCGACTCCTGCTCATGTTCTTGTATAAACTCAAAGACTAAATGTTCCCTCCCTCATTACCCACTATTTTTCTTCCATCTATGTGTCAAAGAGTCTTTTAAATGTCCCTATTGTACCAGCCTCCACCACCACCCTTGGCAATGCATTCCAGTCACCCACTACTCTGTGTTTAAAAATAAAATTACCCCTGACGTCTCCCCTAAACATCCTTCCATTCACTTTTACACATGTCCTCTGGTGTTTGCTGATCCTTCTCTGGGAAACACACACAGACTGTCCACTATAACTACGCCTCTCATAATCGTGTAGACCTCAATCAAGACTCCTCTCATCCTTCTACGCTCCAAAGAGAAAAGCCCCAGCTCTGCTAAACTTGTCTCATAAGACACATTCCCCAACATCCTGGTAAATCTCCTCTGCACCTTCTCTGTAGCTTCTGCATCCTTTCTCTGTAATTTAAGATTTAAATGTAGACATACAGTACAGTAACAGACCCTTCTGGCCCACAAGCCCGTGCCGCCCAATTACATCCAATTAACCCCTGTACGTTTTTGAAGGGTGGGAGGAAACCAGAGCCCCCACAGGAAACCCACGCAGACATGGGGAGAACGTACAAGCTCCTTATAGACAGCGCGGGATTCGAACCCTGGCCGTTGACGCTGTAACAGTGTTGCTCTAACCACTAAGCCAACCATGTCACCCCTTCAATGAACTTCAATCAAGGTGGCTGGAACTGAATGCAGCTGTTGAGATTAGATGTCAGGCTACAAATGGGCCCATTGATTAGAAAGGAGATGAACAAATTTTTATTGAACTTTTCCCTCTTTCTTCTTGCCCAGAGAGGTAGGGGTGGGGGGAGGGCATTAGCAGCTTGACCAGTTGCATCAGTGTCGAGACTCTCTCTGGACTGCAGCTGTACTTTGACAGGACAAATGGGTAACATGGTCTGGTTTGACACAATGGACCAAGGCCACAGTGTATTTAGTGTCATGGTATGGGAGATTAGGTTTCCCCTGCTCACAGTCATGCCCGGACACATAGCATGTTTATAATTAGGTCAGACGCCTGTGTGTTGGATCACTTGGCAGCGCTAGGGCAACAGATTAGGGGGTGGTCGTAAAGGGGAGGAATTCGTACCTCGTGAGGCTGGGTCACTGGGAGAATTTAAACAAAGAGAATTTTTCTAAGATCAGGGAGTGAGGAACTGGCATTGAAGAGGAGACGAGACTTGGGACAGATCAACCAGGAGTGTATTGAATAGTGAGAGTGGCTGAGTGGTCTCGCTCCAGGTCAAATTTAATTAATATAATGATGTGGTCTGATCTACTCAACACAGCACTCAGAGAGCTTGTGTTGGCATCTCTACCTCCACACACCTTGAGCACAGATGCAGCTGTGGATATGGAGGAGGTGGGGACTATTATGACATTTGGATCGGAATGGATTAGAGGATTATGGACCCAATGGCATTAGCATGGATGAGCTGGGCTGAATGGCCTATTTCCATGCTGTACACATATTTTGGGTAAATCATTAACGAAAGGTGACACTCAGACAAGAGAGTGAAGCAAGAGTGTATTGTCCTTTGTCAGTTAGCTATGGATGAACCTAAGGGAATTGTGCTCTGTCCTGTTGAGGGTAACAACATCAAAGTCCTACAGCTTGGGAAACAGGCCCTTCAGCCCAACCTGTGCATACTGACCAAAGGCGTCCCACCCAGCTAGTCCCTTCTGCCTGTATCCCTCCATAGAACATTACAGCACAGAAAGCAGGCCCTTTGGCCCTTCTAGTCTGTGCCAAACCATTTTTCTTCCTAGTCCCCTGACCTGCACCCAGTCCATAGCCCTCCAAACTCCTCTTAACCATGTACCTGTCCAAATTCTTCTTAAATATTAAAATTGAGCCCACTTTCACCACCTCAGCTGGCAGCTCGTTCCACCACTCTCTGTGTGAAGAAGTTCCCCCTAAACTTTTTCCCTTTCACCCTTAACCCATGTCCTCTAAACCCATCCTTTCCATGTATCTGTATAAAAGTTTCTTAGACATTGCAATAGTACCTACCTCATCTACCTCCTCCGGTAGCCCGTTCCACACTCCCTCCACCCACCCTCTCTGCATAAACAAAAGTCACCCCTAAATCTCCCCGCTCACCTATTCCCCTACACTGGGAAAAAGTCCTTGTGCATTCCCCCGCTCTATTCCACTAGTGTGGAGGAGAATGCACTAATGCTGATCACAGACCACAGACTGAGTGCCAGAACAGCCCAGGGATATTTCAAATCAGGGGAACAATGGGGTTTCTGGATCAAAGGTTAGCACAAAATATTCACTGATGAGCTATTCTCCTGCTTTGCAGTAGGAATAATCAATTGAGGCAGTACCAATCTTCAATCGGAATATTTCCTGTGAAGGGTGACACAGTTGTACCAATCTTCAATCGGAATATTTCCTGTGAAGGGTGACACAGTTGTACCAATCTTCAATCGGAATATTTGCTGTGAAGGGTGACACAGTTGTACCAATCTTCAATCGGAATATTTGCTGTGAAGGGTGACACAGTTGTACCAATCTTCAATCGGAATATTTCCTGTGAAGGGTGACACAGTTGGCCTACCGGTTAGCGCAACGTGGTTACAGCACCAATAATCGGGATTGGGGTTTGAATCCTGGGCTGTCTGCGAGGAGTTTGTACATTCTCCCGTGTCTGCGAGTTTTCCCCGGGATCTCCAGTTTCTTCCCACCATTCAAAATGTACTGGGGGTTGTAGGTTAATTGGGTGTAATTGTGCAGCACGGGCTCGTGGGTCTTAAGGACCTGTTACCGTGCTGTACGTCTAAATTAAATTTAAGAATTAATGACCATTCATTTAACCACCAAGGTTCACATATGACTCAGCCACCCCTGTATGATGCACCACACTGTTTACAATGGCCTTCTCTTTTTTATGTTGCACGTCTGTGTGTGTGTTGTGTAATGTTCACGTTTTCAGAATAGGTTTATTGTCATGAACATGTCACAAAATGTGTTGTTTTGCGGCAGCAATGTTGTACAGAACAAGGTGCAAGATTACTTTAAATTATAATTCCGTAAATTTTTAAAAAAAGAGAAAAAATGGGATAGTGTCTAGTTCATTGTTCAGAACTCTGTTGGTGGAAGGGAAGAAGCTGTTTTTGTGCTGAGTGGTCTCGCTCCAGGTCAAATTTAATTAATATAATGATGTGGTCTGATCTACTCAACACAGCACTCAGAGAGCTTGTGTTGGCATCTCTACCAGAGATGAAGAGGGCATGGCCTGGATGATAGGGGTCCTTGAGGATAGAGGCTGCTTTCCTGAGACACCCCCCTCTTGTAGATGTCCTCGATGGAATGAAGACTGAAAGCACTGGCTGAGTTCAGAACTCTCTGTAGCCTGTTCCTGTCCTGTCCATACAAGGCAGTGATGCAACCAGTCAGAATACTCTCCACGATACACCTGTAGAAATTTACAAGAGTTTTTGGTGACGTACCAAATCTCCTCAAACTCCTAATGAAGTACAGCCTCTGGCGAGCCTTCTTCGTAATTGCATTGACAGGAAGGCCGCAGAATGGTTCTTCAGAGATGTTGACCCCAGGAATTTAAAGTTCTTGACCCTCTCCACTGCTGACCCCTCGATGAGGACTGGTTTGTGTTCTCCTCTTTCTCCCTCCAGAAATCCATGATCAATTCCTTGGTTTTTCTAATGTTGAGTGCAAGGTTGCTGTTGTGGTTACACCATTCAACGAGCTGATCTATCTCCCTCCTGTACACTTCCTCGTTGCTGTGGTCTGTGATTCTGCCACCTCTTTTAATTCATTTAACCCATGTGTTGGCAGAGCTCCCAGTGACCTCCCCCAGCCAGATGCTTAGACAAGAGCTTATTATTGGTAACACCAAAGAGGGGCAATTTAAAAGTAAATTTTAAGACAGTAGCATTTGAACTGATGTTTTTCCCCTATTGATAATTCTTTCTTTGAGCAGAAGAAACCCTTAGTCCTCAGCCATCCAATGAAACCCAGGGTGAGTAATATTTTTCCTGCTCATTCTCATTATGGAACTAGACAAGTGAAGGATCCAGTTGGGTTACGATGGATCGACTGAGGGGATCTTCCAATCGAATGAGAGATTGACCAGTGGAACAAAGGTTGCCTTTTTCCCTGTTCAATTTATCTCTGGGGAGATAAATCCTCTGAAACTGTAGAAGCTTCGGCCAACCTGTGTTAACTTGTCGAGCCCTCCACCTTGGCACCTGTGCCCATCGTAGCAGTGGGCAGTTTGCTTGCAATGGATCGGCGCTGGTATTGTCAAAGGGAGGAAACTTTAGGGTGCATCGAGACACTCAGTGAAGGAGTGGAGAGGTACTGGGTGCGTGAGGGAAAGGGGCAGGGACAGGCCACGAACAGCATGATGGGAGTCTTGGGGCAGACTGAGCCAATCGTGCCAATAACAGCAGAGAAAGAGGCTGTTCAGCCCTTCAAATCCATGCTGGCTCCTTGCTGGACTGCATTATCAGTGACAAGAATGCAAAGACCTAACAAATTAGGTGCAGAAGTAGGCCTTCAACCTGTGGCCCTGTTTCATATGGTTGTAGGTGATCTCACCTAGAGGGTATACAGCACAGAAACAGGCTCTTCAGCCCCACTCATCCATGCTGAGCTAGTTCAATTGGCCTACATTTGACCCATCTCCCTCTAAACTTTTCTATCCAAGAATCTGTCCTTTTAAACATACAAGCAGCTCGTTCCACAGACCCACTACTCTCTGTCACTCAGTTCCCCTTTAAACCTTTCTCCACCTCACCTTCAAGCTAAACCCTCTCATTTTGGACTCTCCTACCCATGGGAGATAATCTCTTCCTCCAGCAGAGATGTAGGCCAGATCACTGCATGTATTTGAGCTGGAGACAGATCACTATTCGAAAGATGAAAAAATTGGAGGTAATAAGGAATGGTGCAGAAGAGGAGGTTGGTGTGGATCTGCCATGATCGTATAGAATGGGGCAGTTGTGGAGGGCAAAGTGGATTCTTCCTCTTTGTAAGGTGTCAGAGGCACTTCGGAATGTCATCGAAGACTCTCGGAAACTTCTACCAGTGGACCGTGGAGAGCATTCCAGCTGGTGGCATCACTGTCTGGTGTGGAGGCGCCAACTCTCAGGACAAGAATAAACTCCAGAGGGTTGTGAACTTGGCCTGTGACATCACTGACACAGACTTCACTCCATCAAGAACATCAGCATGAGGTGGGGTCTTAAAAAAGCAGCCTCTACCCTCAAAGACCCCACCACCCAGGCCAGGCCCTCTTCACTCTGCTACCATCAGGGAAAGGGTACAGGAGCACAAGGACAGCTTCTTCTCCTCTGTCCTCAGATTCATGAATAATCAATGAACCAAAGACATGGCCTCACTTTTCGTGCACTGGTATTTTTATTTTTTATAGTAATGTAAGATGGTTATAATATGAATGTTTGCTCTGTGACGCTGCCCCAAAACACTGAATTTCATGACTTGTTCATGAAAATAAATCCTGATTCTGATCTGGGCTTTTCTCAATATCCCTGACTGGCCTCAGGATGGTAGCAGTGAGCCACTGCAGTCCATGTGGTGAAACTGCTGCCAGAGTTTATGGGGGGAGGTGGGGAAGAGAAGAGATTAAAATATTCACCAGTGTGAGATACTGCACTGGGACCCTGTCCCATCCCTCTCACATTGTCCTCGTTACACTGGCTTCTCTGTTACATTTCCCCAGACTCAAGAAACAGTTTCAACCCAAAACTTTGACCATCCGCTCTTTCCCTCCATGGATGCTGCTCAGCCTGCTAAGTTCCTCCAGCAGAATGTGGTTTTGACTTCAAAACTTAGATGGCTGGTGGCTGGGAGAAGGATGGGCCCAGAGATATCCAAAGGAAGGGTGCACCCATGAAAACCCAGCTGTCCTTTGGCATGGTGTGACCAGTCTGTGCCGGAGACATTGACCTGCAGGCTAAATTTAAATTTTGACATTCAGCACGGTAACAGGCCCTTACCGCCCACAATCCCATCCCTCCCAATTGACCTACAACCCTGGTGTGTTTTGAACGGTGGGAGGTTTCTCGTGAGACAGATGAGTTCACTATGGGACAATGTAGTACCTTTCTCAGTGAAGCAGGAGAGTGCATGGAATGAGGACACCTACTGTCCTCTCACCCCTTCTAGGCCTTCCTGCCCCCCACCTGTGGCAGAGTCTGCAGTTCCCACAATGCCCTTATCAATTCCCCCCCCAACCCCCAGGACCAGTGGGAAAGAATCTCCCTCCATCTGAGTGGTTCTTGAGAATTTCTTCAATGCCAACAGCCACAGTTCCTTCAAGAACAAATAGGAAAGAAAGAGGATGGAAATATAATGGTTTCACCAGCAGGTGCTCTGGTTCCAAGCTTCATATTGACTTTGGAGGCTACAAATTCCTTTTGTAACCAGACGAGTTAAGGACCAAGGGGTGTGGAGATGAAGCAGGATCAGGGGTCTGAGGTCCCATGATCAGCCATGATTGTGTTGAATGATGGAGCAAGCTCAAGGGGCTGAATGGCCTTTTCCTGCTGCTATTTTCTACGATTCTCCAACAACAAAAAGATTTCTCTCTGAGACTCTGCTGGTTACAGCCCTGGCAGCATTAAAATGGAGAGCGATATTCCCATCTCCTGTGAGCGTTGGTTTGAATTGGCCAGAAGAGGCTTTGGTTAACATGCCCTGTTTGAGAGGAGAAGATGAAGGAGATCACCATGATGTGTGGCAGAGCAGTTGGAGGGGGAGATGGGAGGAGTTGTGTGATCTAGCAGCTGGTGTTAATGCTAACATTTCTGTGTGACTTGAATACCAGTTTGACCAGTATCTGTTCCCAAAACAGATGAGAAGTCTCTCGATTCTGCCTCAGCCAGGAAGGACTCGGGTATGTCTGCTGGGAAACGACCTACCTCACTACTTGGGCAACACAGGTGGCAATGCATCCTCCGGTTTACATGGTTCAGTTCAGCGGGGTACAGTGGGTCTCGTAATTGTACTCAATTCTACGCGAGAGTAGGTTGACATAGGGTAGCACAACATCGTGGGCTGAAAGGCCTTTACTGTGCTAGAATGTTCTATGTTGCCAAACTAACCAGCCATCACAGCTTCTTAAAGTAACAGTGCCCTCACCAACACTAGTAGCAGTACATAAAGCCCACACGAATAGACAAACACTTTTTTTGGATTGACACGGAACATGGGACCATATAGCACAGGTCCTCCAGCCCACCTCCCTGTACACGGTCCATATCCCTGCGCACCCTGCCTATCCTGGTATCTGTCTCAATGCATCTTAAACACCACGATGGTATCTGCTTCCCATAACCCTGTCCCACTCCCAGGGACCCACCACTCTCTGCAGGGGAGAATAACTTGCTCCATACATTTCCTTTAAATGTTTCCCCTTCTCACATTAAACCTACGTCCTGTCTTGTGTGACTTTACATTCTGGAAAGGGGAGGGTGGGGAGAAGTCGCTGACTGCCTACCCTATCTCATCAGTTTATAAACCTCCATCAGGTCGCTCCTCAGCTTCGATACTCCGGAAACCTGTCACAGATCGTACAGCACAGAAATAAGCCCTTCAGCCCATCTCCCAGCTGGTGATGATGGCAGTCCTTGGCACTGGCTGATGAATCCATACTCCTGTCCAAGAACTTGCCACAGGGGAACCAACTACAAGCTCTCCTGCAAGCTGTGGGTATCTGTGGGATCAATCACCTGTGAAGAATCTCTTCTCCTCCACTGCTCCTTTGACATGGATGAGCCACCCTCGCTGGCCCTCTCTCTTGAACCCATCAGACCACAAGACCTAGGAACAGAAACAGGCCATTCAGCCCATTGAGTCTTCCCTACCATTTAATCATGAGCTGATCCGTCATGAGCTGATCCATTTTCCCACTCAGCCCCCTGCCCAGCTCCCTCCCATAACCTTTGATACCCAGACTAATCAAGAACCTACCAATCTCTGCCTTAAATATACCCAATGACCCAACCTCCACAGCCTCCTGTGGCAATAAATTCCACAGATTCACTTCCTTCTGGCTGGAGAAATTTCTCCACACCTCTGTTCTAAGCAGACGCCCCTCTTGTCCTCGACTCTCCCACCATGGAAAACAACCATTCTACATCTACTCTGTCCATGGCTTTCAACATTTGAAAAGGTTCATTGCGATCCCACCCATTCTAAATCCAACAAGTACAGGACAAGAGTGTCAAATGTCCCTCATATGACAAGCCTTTCATTCCCGGAATCATCCTAGTGAACCCCTCCACATCACTGCTCCCTCTGAGGCAGATGACAGGGGTGGCCCTGTCACAGCACGGCAACACCACAGGGCCAGAGTTACATCAAATACATGCAGATCGGAGCTCCTGATGGTGGGGCTGGAATTGAAAGTCCTTGCAGCCTCCAAATGTCATTCCTGCCTTTGACATTATCCCAGGTCCCCTGCAAACAAACTTCTGCCTGTAACCTTCAACTTCCAGCTGTTTTGACACGTGACCCACGATTGTCGCCTTCCTTCGGGCACCCTGACGCTCCCAGTGAACCACATCTGCACCAGCAAGATGTTCCTCTTCCGATGGTGATGCCTTGTTCAGTTTGCGGGGAAGGATGCATTGCCGCCTACGTTCCCGTGTGATTGCTGAAGTCCGAACCTCAAATCTTTCTTTATCTCATTCAGGTTGGTGCTGTGTAACACAAAACGGTCCTTTCTCATTCTCATCGATGTCATCATCCCTAACCAACATCACCATGACTGAAACTGGATCCTTTACCCCTGGCTAACCTGTGTTTTAACAGCACGATTCACGGAGTTCGCAGGAGGGGCACATACACTAAACAATAGGGGACATTTTGGTATCGCCATGCAGATTATAACACCCTTTCTTTTACTTTCTGAAGTGTGGTCGTGTGGAGAGGGGTCGACAGAGGAGGCAGAAAAATTGGAGGATTCCAAAAAGTCGAGTCTGTTTGTGGAGAGGCCCCAGACCGGAACTGTCACTGTCGGTGAGTTCCCAGTGTCGGGTCAATGAGAGTCATAGAGTTGCTCAGGACAGACACAGGCCCTTTAGCCCAGCACATTTATGCTGATCTGTTCACACTAATCCTATTGCTTGCATTAAGACCATATTCTTCTTATTCATTCAAGTATCCACCTCAATGTTTCTGGATGTAGTAATTGTATCTGATACCACCAGATCCTTGATGGGCTTGGTGAGCAGATTTCATCAAATTCATTGGTTGGTTGGTCTCAACAGTTCTGCTGTTCCCTATTCTCATTGCTGCAGACCCTTTTGCCCCAGTGCTACCAACCCTCCCAGGGTAGTCCTTTCAAAGATTTCAACCCAACTTCTTCTTCAGAATTGATGGATAAATCCCCAGGGTCTGACAAGGTATTCCCTCGGTCCTTGAGTGAGGCCAGTGTACAAAATGCAGAGGCCCTGGTGGGTTTTTTAAATGTCCTTAGCCATGGATGAGATGCCAAATGATTGGCAGGTAGCTCATGTTGTTCCGTTAAGAAAAGCTCTAAGAATAATCTAGAAAATTATAGGCCAGTGAGCCTGATGTTGGTAGTGGGTGAGTATTTTGATAAACACAGACTGATTAGGAATAGTCAACATGGTTTTGTGAGTGGTAGGTCATGTTTAACCAATCTTGTAGGGTTTTTTGAGGAGGTAACTCGGAATGTTGACAAAAGAAGGGCTCTGGATGTTGACTACATGGACTTCAGTAAGGCCTTTGACAAGGTCCCACATGGGAGATCAGACAGGAAGGTTCAGACGCTCAATATTCATGGTGAGGCAATAAATTGGATTTGACAATGACTGGATGGGAGAAACCAGAAGGTAGTGGTAGATGTTGTTTCTCAGACTAGAGGCCTGTGACTAGTGGTGTGACTCAGGGATTGGTGTTTGTCATTTATATCAATGATCTGGATGATAATGTAATAAACTGGATCAGCAAGTTTGCAGGTGGTGCAACGATTAGGGGTGTAGTTGTCAGTGAAGAAGAATTTCAAAGGTTTCAGAGGGATCTCGACCATCTAGAAAAATGGGCTGCAAAATGGCAGATGGAATTTAATGCAGACAAGTGTGAGGTGTTGCATTTTGGAAGGACAAACCAAGAAAGGATGTGCAATGTAATGGTCGGGGACTGAGGAGTGTGGTAGAACAGAGGGATCTGGGAATACAGATACATAATTCCCTGAAAGTGACATCACAGGTGGAGAGGGTTGTACATTGGCCTCATAATTCAAAGTATTGAGAATAGGAATTGGGATGTTATATTGAAGCTGTATAAAACATTGGTGAGACCAAATATGGAGTATTATATGCAGATTTGGTCACCTAAATACAGGAAAGTTATCAATAAGATAGAAAGAGTGCAGATACAATTTACTAGGATGTTGCATGGAATGAATTCAGGGACTGAGTTACAGGGAAAGGTTAAACAGGTTAGGACTTTATTCCCTGGAGCATTGGAGAATGAGGGTAGACTTGACAGAGGTATTTAAAATTGAGGGGTATAGATGGGATAAATGCAAGTGACTAGAGACGAGAACTATAGGACGTGTTAAGTGTGAATGGTGAAATGTTTAAGGGGAACATTAGGGGAAACCTTCACTCAGAGAGTGATGAGAATATGGAATGAGCTGCTAGCAGAGATGGTGAGTGCTGGTTTGAGTTCAACTTTAAGAGAAGATTGGATAGGTTTGTGGATAGAAGGGTATGGAAGACTATGGTCTAGGTGCAGGTCAATGGGATTATGCAAAATAAATAGTTTGGCACAGATGAGCCAAAGGGCCTATTTCCATGCTGTTGAGATCTATTATGGTTCTTGATTATTCCCTCAGTAGCACATTCTCTTTGTGACTTATTTGAGAATTTTATTCTGATTGATGAATTACCAAGACAAGTCCATGGATTTCATTGGGCCTCAATCCCTTCTTACTCACCCAGGAACAATTGATAGGGAGCAGAAAATCCGCCAGGACATGGAAGATCCTGCCAGGTAGCCCCAACAGGGATCTTCCCCAGGACCCTTTCCCCGCATCCTTCAGTACTTGTGGGTCAACAATTAATCAATTGAGTGCCTTTATCAAGGGTTCTATCTGTGCTGGAGACACTTAGCAGATCACAAAGCAGCCACAGGCAGTATTGGACAGTTTTACTTTCTATGGACGCTGCGTGACCTGCTGAGTTTCTCCAGGGCATTTGTTTTCTGCACTCAACCCCGGTGTCTGCTAACTGTCTTGTTTATCTCCTGATGATGGGCTCCAACCCAAAACGTTAACCGTTCCCTCCCTCCCCACTGATGCTGAGTTTCTCCAGCAAACTGTGTTTTGCAACTGCAGCCTCTGGTGTGGCCCCAACCAATCTTGGATTTAGAATGAACAGCTGCCGTGTCATCGATGCCGGAGTTTCATCATTCCCTGAAAGTAGCAGGGTGATGAGATCTGCCCCCATCCAGCGGGCACTGAGCGTGGGAGTTGGTTCAGTGAAATGGAGGCAAACACAGAGTCTGCAGGTCCTGGAGGACGAGAACACGCTACGAAGGTGCTGGAGGAACATGGCTGCTCAGACAGCATCCACGAAATGCAGTCAACGATTTGAGCCTGACCCCTTCTTCAGAAATGTCAAAACAAAACAAGCAGACCCAAATAAGGAAGTGAAACTTGGGGAGGGGAGAGGTGGAGGGGGAGAGCACAGACTGGCAGGTGGGAGGTGGAGCCTCAGAGTAGTGGGGATTTCAGAAGGGGAGCAGTGAGAGATGCTCTCCCAGAACCCCTGTCGGAGGAGAACTTCTTTTGGCTAGGGTCACGACAAAGATCCTGGTGAGGCCATGTTGGGAGTACTCTGAACACTTCATCTGATGCCATGTGTGGATCTTTTTCTCCAAAGGTGGGGATATCACTTTCGTGGCAAAGGTGGAAGCCAAAGATCTTCTGAGGAAACCAAACGCAAAATGGTTCAAGGGCAAGTGGCTGGACCTTGCCAGCAAGGCAGGGAAACACCTGCAGCTGAAGGAGTCCTTCGACAGAATCACCAGGGTGAGGCGTGCCCCTTGGTCACAACATCTCCCTCTGCATTGTCCTTTCCCGTTCATATCCTTTTGAAGCCCTGGCCAAAACTTTCCCCTCAACCAGCACAGGTCAGGTCTCCATTTGTGGGGTCTCACTATGCACATACTAACTACAGTGTGCCCTACATTGGCCGTCCAATACTATGAGATAGTCCACCAAAGTCCAGGGCTGGGATTTGATCTCATGACCTACGTCTCTGCTTTGCTAAAACTAAGAGCTCCACACTACACTAGAGGCCTTAACGTTCCCTTCAAACCACCTCAGGGCACCTCACAGCCAAATAAATGCATCTGAGCTGTAACCAATTCACACACAGAAAGCTCCCACGAACGAAAGTAGAGCAAGTACATTAGTTTGGCTGTCGAGCCTTAGACCACCTCCCTGTTCTGGTTTTCCAAGTTCAAGCTTATTGCTGTTATATCTGGTACAGGGAGAAGGGTTTATTTCACAAGAAAGTCAGTTCCAACGTTCAGGCAGCTATCCAATGTAGGTGAGTGCTAGCACGTTACACGTGTAGTGAGAAGATCTGCTGGTACGTAACAAGATATTGTGGCAGCGCAATTGTGGGGTTCAAGAACGCTGGAGAAACTCTGCAGGTCAAAGAGTGAACTTTAAGTAGCAAAGACAAGGATACAGAACCAATGTTTCAGGCTTCAGCCTTCATCAAGGTATAAGCAAAATGTAGACAGGCGTCAGACTAAAATGGAGGGACGGGGGAGGTGCACATTCCCATAGGCAGGAGGTAACAGGTGAAAGAGGGAGGGAGGGCACAGCAGCAGGCAGGAGGAGAAGGGATGGCTCAATGAATGGGGAGGGAAGGGAGTGGAGAGCTGGAGACAGAGGGATGGGAAGGGAAGGAGAACAGGAGAGGTCTCTCAGAAACCAGAGAAGTCGGTGTTAATGCCGTCCAGTTGGAGAAGTTGTGGGGTTCATGTTCACATTTACTCTGCCTGGTACAGTGAGTGAGAAGGTCCATTCAGGATCTGATAGCTACGGGAAATAAACTGTCTTTAAGCCTGGTGGAGCACACTTTCACTCTCTAGAGGGAGAAGAGAATAAAGCAGGGGTGTGATGGGTCCTTTGGTATGTCGGCTGCCTATCAGCACATGAAGGCCAGGGCCAAGTTCTTTGCCAGTGTTTCTCCAGGTATGGTCTCACACCGTGAGCTCCAGACACCCTGAATAAATCTCCCCACCCACCACCTGCACCTATCCTCTACTCCAGGATATGACCCTTCCGCCGAGGGGAAATGCTGAGTTTCTGGAGGGAATTAACGGCTGAAATTCCACGGTGTGTGATGCTGACTGATGACTGTTCACCCGTTCACACAGAATTGAGCGACGAGTTTTAACTGGGGTGTGATGTGGTGGAAACATGGTGCAGGATCCCGTTACTGCCGACCCACCAATCTCCCCCCAGGCAAAAGGCCAGCTCCCCTAACAGACCCACCCTGATGACCTCATGCCCATCCCAGCAATGTGAGCTCGTGCACCTCCCCCACATTCACAAGGACAATGGCTGATCTGATTGGAATCTGAACTCCACATTCCCATGGCACAGAGTGGAAGGTGGCCCTTCACCCATCTGGGCCACACTGACCATCTAGCTCCCACCATTCCCACCCTCGGATTTTATCACTCACCCACGTCGTGGGACATGGGAGGGAACTGTAACGTCCGAGGGGAAACTAACGAGGTCACAGGGAGAATGTGCAAACTCTACAGAGATGGATCCAGAGGCTGGGATTGAACCCAGGTCTCTGAACTGTGCTACTGTGCTCTGCCACTCCAAACCTTTCATCCTCTTGCTTGTCTATTTCTGCCTTACAAAACTGTGAGGATTTTTCTTCCACTAATTCGAGGACAATTCCTTTCCCTCTCATGACAGGCACCTGGATAAGAAAGGCTTTGCAGGACTTAGGCCGATCACAAGCATGTCAGACTGGCTTGGGTGGGCCACTTGGTTGGTGTGGAAAAGTTGGGGCTAAGGGCCTATTTCCATGCAGTAACTCTATGAGAAAGAAATTCAATGAATCCCTGCCTCAAATAACCAACCTTTATGAATAACCCGTGATTCCTAATTCTGGAACAGGATTCTCTATTCCCCACCAGCTGCTTCTGCCCTCCCCAACACCTTACCCCGGACAGGCGCCGTGCGTCTTTTGAAGAAAATGGAATAGAAGCAGAGTCCTTGCATATTTGGAAGGTAGCAATGAGACCTGGAGATCCGCCAGTTGTTGTCTCAAAGCCCCCAACACTCCACCAACCCATGCGAGGGAGGGCCTACCTCCAACCATCTCCCTCAGGGAGGAGGCTCGGATTCCAATTGCACTTCCATTGCTGGGACAGTGTTTGCAGGGGTTGGTCCTTCCACTCTTTATCCTCTGCTCTGTTCCCCAAATAACCAAGCTGTACACATGCCAGTGTAAATTATTCTCAGCTGTCGAGACACAGGCCATCTAAGGAATGCAGGAGTTATTTGGCCAAGCGGATGAAGTGCCATTGCCCTGGACTATTTTTAAGTTAGTTGTGTCTGGGATGGGTGCACCCATTTCCATCCAGGTACATCCAAGAACATTAGAAAACATTGTGCAGCATCTTCCTATGTTGGTTTCTTCCTTCCTCAAATATTAATTTGAAAAGAATGACTGCTGTTCCTCCTGTCCTCATGCAGTCCAATTAGACGACATGGTTGGTGTAGTGGTTAGTACAACACGTTACAGCACCAGCGATTGGGACTTGGGTTCGAATCCAGGGCCGTTTGTAAGGAGTTTGTTCATTCTCTCTGTGTCTACGCGAGATTTTCCCTAGGGACTCCAGTTTCCTCCTACCATTTAAAATGTATCAGTGGTTGTAGGTTAATTGGGTGTAATTGGTTGGGACGGGCTCATGGGCCAAAATTGCCTGTTACCGTGTTGTATGTTTAAAAAAACGTTTAAACCCACTGAATTGAGCTCGGGGAGATAGTCCTTTGTAAGTAAATGTTCCCAGGGTCTGCAAATTTTTCTTTTCCAAAGGCAAACACACAGACTTGCCAAAAGCATTCACATCATATGTTCCCAGTCTTGCTTTTGAACACTGGAATGAAACACGAAGGTCTGCGGATGCTGAGATTGTAGTAAAAACACATAGAAGTGCTGGAGGAACTTGGCCGATCTCACAGCGTCCAAAGGAGGTGAAGATATATTACTGACATCTTGTGCCTGAGCCCTTCCTTGAGGAATAAGCAAAAAGCAGGTTGAGAGAGAAAGGGGGAAGAGGGGGGGGGGCTGGGGGTGGGGGGGGAAATCCACACCAACAGCCAAAAAGTGTTGGATATGATGAGGAAAGGTGAGAAAATATCTTGGCTCTGAAAGGTGACAGAAGGAAAAAGGGGGGAGAGAGAGAGAGAGAGAGAGAGAAAGGTAGAGCGGTGAGGGGAGGGAGGGGGTAAAGGATGTAGGGGAAAGGGGGCAAGGGGGTGAGAGGGGGTGGGGGAATAGGAGGGGGGTGGGAGAGGAGAAGGGGGTGGGTGGAGGGGGGAGAGGGAGAGGATGAATGAGAACTAGAGGAAAGAAGATGGGGGGCCAGAAGTTTCAGATTTGTTGTCACATTCTACCTGGTACAGTGAGAAGGTTCTTCCATAAACAGTTGAGCAAGTCAGCTCTAACATTCATACCGCCGTTCAAAGTAGCAGGGAGGAGCATAGATTCAGATGGGTTTCAGGGAGAGAAATCCATTAACACCAAGCAAGGACTGCCAGACCGAGACCACCTGTAAATTGGAGGGACAACTCCTCATCCTCTGACTGGGCTCCCTCCAACTGGCTGGGATTAATATCGATTTCTCTGGCTTTCATTAAAGCACCACCCCATCCCCTTCTCCCCCCTCCCCCCCCACCTTCCCTGTTGTCTTTCCCTTCCGTCTCCTTTTGCATAGACCTGATCAATTCTATCTCATCCCTTATCACATTCAATTAACACCTTTTGTTGGTTTGGATTCCTCCCCTGTTGTTTGATTTCTGAGCCTTTCTAATATATCCTGATTCTGCATTTTATAATTTTCTCTTGAAGAAGGGCTCAGGCCTGAAACTAGGCTACATATCTTTGTTTCCTATAGACGCTGAAAAGGCCGGCTGAGTTCGGTGTGTTTACTACAATCACAGCGTCTGCATCCGATCGTGTTTCACCCAGCACAATACTTTGACAAGGGCTCAGGCCCGAAACATTGGTTGTACTGTGTATCTTAGCCACCTAAGGATGCTGTGGGGTCTGCTGACTTTCTTCAGCAATCACAGCATCTACAGACATTTTTGTTTCACAGCATGAGGAGCACAGTCGAGGGGTTCATTCAGGAGCCTATGGCTGCGAGAAGAAACCGTCTGTTGGTGTGAGCTTCTTCCCGAGGGGAGGAGGGAGAAGGGAGTGTGTTCGGGGAATGATGGGCCCTTCCCAAGGTGGTTGAGGAGGTAGATGGAGTCCGTGGAGGGGAGGGAAATTTGCGTGATGTGCTGAGCTGCATTTGCCACCTTCTGCAGCTTCTTCCGACCTTGAGCAGAGCAGCTCCCGTCTCACACTGGGATCCTTCCAGTGAATCTGCTCTCGATGGTGCCCCTGTGGAAGTTGTTGATGGACGGGGATTGGGGGGGGAAGTATGCTGAACTTTAAGGAAGTTATTCCAAGAAATCGGCATGGGCGCTTCCACGGACATCAAGGTTAGCGTAGCAGATAGTGTGATACTGTTACAGTACCAGTGACCCGTGCTCGAATTCAGTGCCGTTTGTATATTCTCCCTGTGTCTGCGTGGGTTTTTCATAAGGGGTTTTAGGTCAATTGGGGGGCATGAGGTCTGCACCGAAAGGGCCTATTACCGTGCTGTATGTCTAAATTTGAAAAAGAAAATTGAATTGAAATTTTTTTTAAAAACAGAGAAGCAGAACCACAGATTCCCGAGTCAGGTTTTGGTTACGCCTACGAGGGTGGCCACTGCTTTGTGCCTGTCTAACTGACCTCAGCCCTGGGACAGGTCGGGGTCTAGCCATGTTTGGACCAGCCATGACCAAGGCTCGTTTACTTTATACCCAAGTTCACCTCCCATTGGAAGCTCCACTTCACGTTAACATCCTCCAAAATTTCCAGATAAGGTGGATCAGCGGAGAAAATAGCACTGTGATTCATGAACCTGAGGGCAACATCCAACACAACGTTTTTAAAGTGGGTTCAAACCATCCCGTCCCCAAAACATAACTCATGGCAGAGTATTTGTTTGGAGGATTCCAGAATATTGTGCCTGGATCACTCTGTGTTAGTGTGAAGTTAAAACCACATCCTTTTTCATTTACAGATTCACACATTTGAAATGCAAATTATCAAAGCGAAGGAAAATTATGCCGGGAACTATCGTTGTGAAGTGACCTGGAAGGACAAGTTTGACAGTTGCACCTTCGATCTGGAAGTCATAGGTGAGAGGCATTTTTGTTTAACATTTTTAATTGTTGCTTCCTTCAAGCTACAGTGAAAAATGTTGTTTTGTGTGCTATCCAGACAAGCCAACCTATACTCCACCCAACAGCCAGGGCACAAAGAAAAACAAATAATTGAATATAAGGCATGGGAGCAGAAATAGGCCATTCAGCCCATCAAGTCTACCCCACAATTCAATCATGAGCTGATCCATCCAGTCCGGCCTTCTCCCAATAACCTTTGACACCCTGGATAATCAAGAACCTATCAATCTCTGCCTTAAATACATCCAAAGACCTGACCTCCACAACCGCCCGTGGCAGCAAATTCCACAGATTCACCCCCCTCTGGCTGAAGAAATTCCTCCGCATCTCTGTTTTAAGTGGATGCCCTTCAGTCCTGAAGTTGTGCCCTCTTGTCTCAGACTGTCATACCATCAACCTTTCTACATCTACTCTATGTGTGCCTTTCAACATTTAAAATGTTTGAATGAGACTCCTCCCCCCATTCTCCTAAATTCCAATGAGTAAAGGCCAAGGACTGTCAGACACTCCTCATATATGATAACCCTTTCATTTCCAGAATCATCCTTGTAAAGCTCCTCTGAACCCTCTCTATAAGTGTAAGGAAGTCAGGTTGCATCTATATAAAGCTTTGGTTTGCCCACACTTGGAATACTCTGGGTGCCCCACCACTGGAAGGATATGAAGGTTTTGGTAAGGGTGTAGGAGTGGTTCCCCTGGATATTCCCTGGATTAGAGAGAATAAGTCACAAGCATAGGTTGGGCAAACTTGGATTGTTTTCTGTGGAGCATCAGAGTCTGAGGGAAAACCTGATGGAAGTTTATAAAAGTATAAGAGGCAATTATAGGGTAGACAGTCAAAAACTTTTCCCAGAGTAACCCTAACCCGAGAGGACATGCATTAAAAGTAAAGGGGGGTGGAGATGTGCACAGTGTGGTGGGTGCCTGGAATGAGCTGCCAGGAGCCATTCATCCTTCTCATCCCCACCATCATTCTCGTAAACCTCCTCTGAACCCTCTCCAATGCCAGCCCATCCTTCCTTCAACGTGGGGCCCAGACCTACCCCATTGGACCAAATGCACATTCTGAGTGAAGGAGCTCCTTCTGAATCTGCATATGGACATCTCCCTGACCTTCATGCACTGATGCACCCTGATTCTGCCCTTCTCACATGGATACATTCTCTGAACCTGCCCAACCTAAACCTTTCACCATTTTAAAGACCTTCATCATCAGTCCCTCCCTCAACTTCCTTTGCTCAAGAGAATATGACCCCAGTCTGTCCATCCTTACCTGAGGTAGTCCCTTGAATTTCTGGAATCATCCTTTCAAAGGTGTGGTGTCTATGTGTCCTGATCCATCCAGTCCGGCCTTCTCCCAGAACTGTACGCAGTTCTCAGTGTTGTTAGACCAAGGTTTGGCGTCGCTGCCCTACTTTCCAGACCCATCCCTCCAGAGGTGAATGGTGGTGTTTGGATCATCCTATTTTGTAGCTTTGTTATCCTGTGGTGCAATCTTAAATAACATTCCAGCCCAATACAGGCCATTCAGCCCATGTGGTGCAACCTATGTAAACCTACTCCACAACAATCTAGCCCTTTGCTACCTCACCCTCTTTTTCACATCCATGTGCCGGTCTAAGAGTATTTTGATTGGTCCCTATTGTACAAGCCTCCACCCCACCCCCAGCAATGCATTCCAGGCACCCACCATTCTCTGTATAAAAAAAAAACTTATCTCTGATATCTCCCCTAAACTTTTATACAGATGTCCTCAGGTATTTGCTATTGTGGCCCTAGATAAATGGTCGCCCACCCTATCGAAGCCCTTCATAATCTTGTATATCTCTATTAAGTCGCTTCCCACCCTTTCCTTCAAATAAAAAAGCTCTGTCTACCTTCCTTCATTTGATGCTCTCCAATCCAGGCAACAGACTGGTAAATCTCCTCTGCCCCCTGTAATGGGGCAACCAGAACTGAAATGCAACGATCCAAATGTGGTCTCCAAGTAATGATTCCAACATCCCTTGTACCTCTATCCCTCCTTGTCTCAGACATAAGAACATAAGAAATAGGAGCAGGGGGCGGCCATCCGGCCCGTCGAGCCTGCTCCACCATTCCATGAGATCATGGCTGATCTGATGATCAGCTCATCTCCACTGACCTGCCCTTTCCCCATATCCCTTAATTCTCCTATGATGCAAAAATCTATCCAACCTTGTCTTAAATCTGTTTACTGAGGTCACCTCCGCTGCTTCAATGGGCAGTGAATTCCACAGATTCACTACCCTCTGGGAAAAGCAGTTCCTCCTTATTTCCAGCCTAAATCTACTCCCCTGAATCTTGAGGCTATGTCCCCTCGTTCTGGTCTCCCCCACCAATGGGAACAACTTGCCTACCTCTATCTTACCTTTGCCTTTATAATTTTATATGTTTCTATAAGATCCACTCTCATTCTTCTGAATTCCAGCAAGTTCAGCCCGTCAACTCAATCCCTCCTCATAGGCCAACCCTTCGTCCCTGGAATCAATGTGGTGAACCTTCTCTGCACCGTCCCCACACCCAGGACATCCTTCCTGAAGTCAGGAGACCAGAACTGTGCGCAGTTCTCCAGATTTGGGGGTTGGGGGCGTGGGGGTCCTCACCAGCACCTTGTACAGTTGCAGCAAAACCTTCCTGTTCCTAAACTCAATCCTTCCAAGTAAAGCAATTTCCCTATTGCCCCTTCCAATCTGTCCTGTATAGGATCGATTAGATAGATGTTGGTGTGGTCAGCCCAGACTTGACGAGCGAATCCGTTATGAAACTGTTCGTGTTGTCTCTTTTTATTGTCAGAAGCCCCAGAGGTTCAGCAGATCGATATCCGGGCTGCTTTCAAACGCAGGTAACTATGACAAAACCTCCGTGGTATTCCAAGTCTTCCTTGATGCCCGTTCACCCCATTTAGCCCACCATATCCCTGGAGGTGTTTATGCTCCACACCAGCCTTCTCCCACTTCTCTCCATCTCAACACATTGGCACATCTCTCTGCAAACATTCAGAAGCTGGAGGGACTCGGAAGTGTCCGTGGTCAGTCAACACTTCAGGTCGAGAGTCATGAGTTAGACTTAAAGGGAAAGTGGAGATATCAGGAATGTGGAGGGTAAAATAAGCTGAGATGATGGATTTTTGGACAGAATGAGGGAGAGGGGAGAGACAGGTAGAGGGAGAGACCATGGGGAGGAGGGAAAGTTAGAACAGAATGAGTAGATAAGACCTTTCATCTCTACCTATTCCTGCTTTTACTTTTCACTCTCATTCCTCCCATCCCCTTAGTTTTAAGATGCCACACATTTAAGTTTACGGGGAGGTCAGAACCCAGGGTCCTGGTGAATGAGAGGGAGCAGGGGACATGGGCCAGGTGCCAATCCATCAGAAATTCCCAAAGGTTGGACTATTGAAGCCTCACTGCACCAGTTCTCCATTGGCATTCCTCTTTAAACAGGCAGAACATGCAAGTTCACAGCAAACCGCTGCTTTAAAGTAATTTTCAATACTTTAAAATGTAAGTATTACATTTAAAGTAAGCATTTAGATAAAGAGACGGGAAGTAGGTGTTTCCTATTGAGGATCAGTGAGATAAGGGTGAAAGTGGAAAAGTTTAGGGGGAACTTCTTCACACAGAGAGCGGTGGGAGTGGGGAACGAGCTGCCAGCTGAAGTGGTGAATGTGGGCTCGATTTTAACATTTAAGAGGAATTTGGACTGGTCCATGGATGGGAAGGGTCTGTGCTGGATGCAGGTCAGTGGGACTGGGAACAATAATAGTTTGGCATGGACTTGAAAGGCCAAAGGGCCTGTTTCCTATGCTGTAATGTCTATGGTCCACTGTAGCTCTTGTGTGTAGCAGTATTTCCAATTACTGACCGACTGTTCTCCCCAATCCCCACTTTACCCCGTCACAATCCTTGCAGTCACCCACTTTAATCTTTCATCTGTCTTCAGATGAAATAAAAGTGTTTTGTTTAAGGAATTCAATGGATGGAGACAATGAGGCAACTTCCTAGTGCTGAGTTTGAGGTTTGTATACCAATATATTGATGACGGGCACGCGTTGACTAGAGATTTATTTTCACAATTACATAATTTTCAGCAAAGTTTTACATGGTTCTCAAATTAATCGTCCGTCCACGTCCTGAATGCACTCCAACCATTGCAATGCCCACCATCCAAAGAATGTCTCCCCTTCCAGGCACCCATGGGCATGAAGATAACCTCGGAAGAGGGGCAAGTGATGGCCTGGGACCAGGCCTGAGTGCAGACTGCTGAGGAGGTCACAAGGTCCCCAAAGTCCAGGGGCTGAGGACCAGGGGCTGCCCTTCAATGAGGTGGTGGTGTGGTGTGGCTTAGTTTGAAGCTTATTGAGGTGATGCCAGAACAGAAAGGATCTTGGGGTTGTGGCTTCTTCATGTAATATTTGCAAAGAGGGAAGCAAATTCAACCATCCATACACTGGAGTGGCCAGGAGTTCACTCGGCCTTTCCAAAAGATTGAAAACTCCAATGGACTGCAAGCATCCGTAGTCTTGGGATGGAGCAGATTTCAAGTATGCTCCACTCTTTGTGTAAAGGATTTCTCTTTTGGCAAGCCCTGGCATTAGAAAATTTCACTTCCTCGCAAAGAGCAGTGGACAAACAGATCAGCAATCAGCACAATGTCTCTGGGGACATCAGGAGCACTTCTCTTGTCCTCCGGACCAGCTGCAGGAAGGGTACAAGGATCAAGACCTGCTGCTCCCCGCAGAGAGCAAAGAAAATGAGTGGAGGGGAACCAAATGATGCACCTAGCCTTGACGTGACTCTTGGGGGGGAGGGGGGGAAATCACTCATATGATGGATGCCAGGCCCAGCTGGTGAGCAGTGTGGAAAACGTAACACAACAAAGCCCAGGATATAGAGAAGGTCAGGAAGACCACATGACTCACTTCAGAGAAGCAGGCGATGGTACCTTCAGAGCAGCAGGACAAGCTGGTTCCCCAATGTTGAAATAAAAAGAATGTCTCTATGGAGATTGCTCGACATGCATTAGAACATGTGACTGAAGATTTCCTTAGATTGATATCCGATCGTCAGCCAAGTTTTCAGTTTAATTTTAATTTAGACATACAGGCCCTTCTGGCCCAGGAGCCTGTCCTGCCCAAATATGCCCATGTGACTGGTTAACCTTCGAACCCTGTACATCTTTGGAACGTGGGAGGAAACCGGAGCATCCAGAGTTCTTGTCTACGATTTTTGTGGGAACCTTTTGGGATTACCCTCTGGATCTTTAAACTGTGTACACTGTGAGCTCGCCTTCTGAGATCCCACACCCAGCACAACTACACCTTTGCAAGGGGTTACAAAGTGAATCTTAACAATGGCCAAATAAAGATCAGTATCGAGCTTCTTCAGTGAGACATTGGAGCTTATGATGGGGAAACTCTTCCATCAGGGGTAATTGCACCAAATATTGGGATGCAACACCGATGGGAAACATCCAGAGAATTCCTCACTGTTGTTTGGGTGGATCTTGGGTGGTTAACGGATGGGTGGTTTAAGGGTCAGTGGTGAATTTTATTTGGTTGGTGGGCGGGTGGGTCAAAGGTCATTGGTGGGTGGATGGATCAAGGATTATTGATGAGCGGGTGGGTAATTGGTTGAGAAGCCTGTGGGACTAAGGGTGATTGATGGGTGGGCCTGGGTCTTGGTGGATTGGTAAATCATGGTTAATATGTGGACAGCTAATTAGGACTTAGTTAATCTTGCTTAGCCTGCTTGCCTGATGGCATTTAATGGCTTCTAATTGGCCTTTTCTTTGCTATTCAACTCTAAGAAGGTCTCTTCTTTTGTATTCTTTCAATCATAGGGCAGCGCCAGTAAGGTAAGGATCTCTTTCATTCTTCTGTGCTACGAAGGAGAAAAACTCCTTTTCCCTCTTAACATCTTGTGCGGATGGTGTGTGAGAGAGTAACGTGATGAGTAATCTTCGGCTGAAGTAACATCGTGCCTTTCCCTGTGCCGGTGGTGAGGAGACCCATCTGCTGAGCGTGGGCTCCCTTCTGCTGCCAAGAGGAACTTCCCCGTGATCTCAGGAAAATGTGAAGCAGGATCAGTGTCAGCCGCCTTGAGTGAGGTCGTACTCTCTCAACACTTGAACTCTTGAAGTGATGAGGTTCCACTGTCTATCTTGTCACTAACTGTAATTTGTTTATTGAATGCAGTGTTGAGCACAGGTGCACCATGTCTGGATACAGGCAAACCCTTCATGAAGTCACTCTGTGAGATCCTGAACACAAATCACTCGGTCAATTTGTTGGACAATTAACTAATCTCACTAATTTGGTTTACCATAATGTCTGAATTAAGAGTATTCTGGAATTGATTGACAAGTTATTGATCTGGTTATCAACACCTAACTTATGGAAGAGCTAACAATACAGATGTGACTTGTATACCAGGTTTCAAGGTACAAGATGTGCTCAAACTTCTGCAATCACATCCAATGACTTTTCTCCCCAAAATTGTCATCGGTCATGATGCCCTAACACTTTGGACACAGTCCTTCCCTTACTGTGGCCAGTTTTCTTGACTGCTTTGAGGTGCTTCTTGTCTAGATATCTTTTTTGAAGAGAGTGGAGTATTTTCATCGACCATTACTGAATAAAAATTATCACTAGAACGTAATAAATGCCAGGATATAAATAGCATCATAATCCTGCCAAGTTGGTCAAGAGCTCCCCATCTCTTCAATAAATTTATGAATACTAAATCTTCTTTATTGTCATGTAATAAAACAGAAATGCAATGTTACACAAAATTACCATAAAGCAGACAAAGTTCGGTCTCAACGTTTTCCGGAGCCCTTTTCAGTCAGAAAGAGAAGCAAAAGAGAGTCCCCCAGAGTCACTGAGTGTCTGTGGCTTCGCCTCCACCTCTGCAGCTGCCCCAGACTCCAATTCAGTTCAAACCATCAGCCACCCAAGCTTCAGATCCAAACCTCTGGCATGCTGAGGAAGCCTTTCGGGAACCCTTCTGGCCCTTAGCACCCTCTCGCATCCCATGAATCCTTTGACCTCAAGTTGCCCACAGCCTGTGTGGGTTCCTTACTCGCAAGTCGCCAACAGCAACTTGCTGCCTGTATGTGTTCTTCAGGGCTCTGGTCGCACCAGATTTATGGCCCAATCCTAGTGGCTTTTTGAGCCACTTCAGAGGGCAGCTGAGACATATCTATTTGGATGGCTGGAGTCCAGACAAGGATAGGTGGATGAGCACAGACTTTTCTCTTTGGAGCAAAGAAGGTTGAGAAGAGACTTCATAGAGGACTGTAAGATTTTGAGAGGCACAGATAAAGTGGATGGCCAGCGCCTTTTCCCCAAGGCAGGAATAGCAAACACCAGAGGGAAGTTTAGGGGAGGCGTCGGGGCAAGTTATTTTTACACAGAGAGTTGAGGGGGCCTGGAAGGCCTTGTCAGGGATGATGGTGGAGGCTGGAACATTAGAGGCATTTAAGAGACCTTAAGACAGACACATGGATGGAAGAAAAATAGAGGGTTGTGGGGTAGGGAGGATTTAGTTTTTTTTGGTAGGAACATATATATAGGTGATCAAAACATTGAGGGCTGAAGGGCCTGTGCTTGAGTCGTGGTGAAGGGTTCCGGCTGAAACATCGGCCGTTCTCTTTCTCCTCGACCTGCTGAGTTCCTCCAGAAGATTGTTTGTGGTTCCAGGTTCCAGCATCGGCCACGCAGCAGGGATAAATGATTTCCTCCCGGTGGGGGGGGGGGGGTGGTGATTGTGAGTCGGATGTTTTCTCGTGACAACGTGATGTTTTAATGGTCACTGCTGCATTAATGATGCACCTGAGTAGTACTGGTCACTGAATTGGTGGCGTAAGAATAGGCTGCTGGAAATTTGTAGTTGGCCAGGCAGTATCTTTGGAGAGAGAGAAAAATGAGTCACATATATCAGAACTAGGAAAAGTCGGCAAACAAGATGCACAGGGAGCATGAGGTGAAGAAATGTCTGCCCTTACATTCTTCTCCCGCAATCCCATGATGAGTTCTGCATTGATACCCCAGCTTTCAATTCATGATTTGTTTGCCATTGACCCAAATTCAGGGTAGAAACAATTGACCCTTTCAATGTATTCAGGTCCAAGAACACATGGACAGTGCGAAACTCCCTGGATCACGAGGCTTGGAGGATTATGATGCTTTGTATTTCTGGAAATGCATGTGTCAATATTAAATCTCAAAAACGTTAAAAAGTGCAACGTACAACATTGGGGTGTCAGGGTGATGGGGTTTGTGGAAATGGAATTAACACTTTGGTATTGAAAACAGCTGAATATTGAAAGCTGATGTGAATGTAGATTGATTGAAGAATGATGCATTGCCTGATTAGGAAATCAACTGGGCTACCTCAGAAACAAATCGAGATTTATGTCTTACACACATTTGTTGCTTCCATTTTGTCACAGGAAAAGATTCAACATCATTCTTTTTTGCATTGCGCAAAATTTTAAGAAATCTGGCAGTTGAATGAAGGTTGCGACAAACTGGTTCAACTCTTTCCAATGCAATTAAGGCATGAACTAATGTGAACGTTTCTCTCCAGCCATGCTCTGAGTGAATGTTCGGTTCCTTTTGCACGCTGAGATTCCTAACCCCTTGGTTTTTCTCTCTTTCAATGTTTTTTTTCTCTCTCTGTTGAAAGTGGGACTGATGGCCAGGATGATGCAGGAGAGCTGGATTTCAGTGGATTATTGAAACACAGGTAAGTTATTCACCTCTTTCTGCAAAATACAAACCTTTCAGCACTGGACTTTTGTGCATAATCTGAAGAACGTTGAACTCTGTGGGAGGATTCACATAAAGTTCTGACATTATTGTTGTTAGGTAATTCTATTCTCTTCACTTGGAGAACAGGAAGCATTTATGGATTTCATATCACACTTGGAATGGTCATCAATAGCTTTGTGTTGGCTGAGCATGGGGAGTTAGTTCTAAAGGGCAGGAAAACTTTATAACCTCCCAGATCCAACGGGATGAACTTGGGGTCAGCATTCCAGACCATCCAAGTATCTGTTGGATTTCAATCCAGAGTTCCAACCAGGACACCAGACTCCCCTCATAGGGCGTCTGTTCACAACCTCAGGGCCATAAAGCTCATAATCCTCCCTGCCTCAGCAGTGCGGCAGTTATTACTGTTGCTTCACAGCTCCAGTCACCAGGTCTAATCATGCTCTCCGGTGCTGTCTGCATGGAGTTTGCACGATCTCTCTTTGAGTGTGTAGGTTTGCCTCGGATGTTCATGTCCTTCCATATCCCAAAAATGGGTTGGTTATTTGGTGACTGTAAATTGGCCGGAGTAGGTAGACAGCAGGTGAATTGGGAGAAAGGAGACCATTCAGCCCCTCGATGTAAACACAGGGATCTGAGCATGGCAACACATCATATCTTTCATGTAGAACAACAAACCAATGTGCTGGGACATTATCACTAGACGACCTCAGTGGAGGAGTTAGTACGTGGTTAAGGACCATCTTCTGAAGAACCAAGCAGAGGATTGGGGTGGTGGGGAATTCCAGAGTTCAGGATGCTGGAAGACAAAAGCCAGGAATGCCAAAGAGGGCGTATGTGGAGGGAGGGAGGAAGGAGAGAGTGCTGCCTCTGGGATGAGTAAAACTGAATGGCGTGCCTTCATTGCCAGGGAAATTAAGGAAGAGAGCACAGAACCTGATTTCGACGTGTGGGAGCTGCTAAAGAACGCTCAGCCACACGAGTACGAGAAGATTGCATTTGAGTATGGCATCACTGACCTCCGGGGTCTGCTGAAGCGCTTGAAGAGAATCAAACGAGAAGAGAAAAAGAGTGCAGGCAAGAGATGAAGGGACACAGAGAGTGCCTTTTCCCATGGTCTATGTCACTGTGAATAAACCAGAGAAACATGCACCCTTTTATTTTGAAGGACCTCTCCAATTTGCTCCATTCCCTGAGCTCTCCCCACACCCCTGGCAGAGTTATCTTCAAAGAGTTAAAGAATTCTCTTGGAAGTTTCCATGGAATCTGTCTCCAATGCCCTCTCAGAGGACAATTAGTCACATTTATCCTCTCCTCATTTATCTCTGGACCTCTTGCCCATCATTGTGAACCTATGGCCATCCTGTCACTGGGAACACGTTATCAATATTCCAAGTAAATCTCCTCTTCAGCTTCTCCACGTGGGGAAAGCAATATCGGCTCCTGCTGTCTCAGAGTTCAGGTTTCTTGTCAGAGTGCCTACATGACCTCACATACAACCCTGAGATTATTTTCCTGTGGATGAGGCAGAATTTACCAGAACAAATAGAACATTCAAGCCCAGTGCAGGCCCTACAGCCCACAACATTGTGCTGACCTGTGTAAACCTACTCCACAACAATCTAATTTTTCTCCACTTCACACACCGAGAACCCTCTATTTTAGAACATAGAACATTCCATCACAGTACTAAAACTAAACTCTTCCTACCCTGTAACCCTCTATTTTTCTTCCATCCATGTGTCTGTCTAAGAGTCTTTTAAATGCCCCTATTGTTCCAACCTCCATCACCATTCCAGGCACCCACAACTCTCTGTATATATATATATATATATATATATATATTTAAAAGGACCCTGATGTCTCCCCTAAGCGTCCCTCCTTTAACATTGTGTGGATGTCCTCAGTGTTTGCTACTCCCACCCTGGGAAAATGGTGGGGGCTGTCAATCTCATCTATGGCTCTCATAATCTTGTTAACCTCTATTCTCTTAAGTCCCCTTTCATCCTTCTTCACTCCAAAGAGAAAAGCTCTAGCATTGCTAAGAAATTAATCTTACAAACTTCCAAACTTTCCTTACAAACTAATGGCTGAGCGCCCATAACGCTTTGTAAATGACCTTTTCACCTTAACCACAGATACGAGAATTCTTCCCCAAGGAATGTCATGTGTAAAACATCAGTTCTTCCAGAGAGTCGTGTGCAACAGATGTATCGAGGTTAAATTTATCCCCATTATTTTGCACAGAGCACATTATATTCTGCATCAGAAACAAGGCCTGTTGACTTGAAAGGACCTAAATTTTGGAATCACACATACATCATGTTGCAGCTATGGCTAGGTCGACCATGGATCTGGCAAAATTACCTGATGTTGATCATTGAAATTTGTGGTTGATTTTAGCCCTGTGGATCTGTGGTCAATGGCTGCTTAGAGACAGGGATGTTGCACCTTCCCAGAACCTACCCAATGTTGTCAGTTACCTGCAGAGTCTTTAAATGAATGAGGAGTGTGTAAATTCTACAATGGGGTACCCAAGATTCTGCTGTGCTCCAATTCTTTAGATCATTTGGATGTCCTATCTTCAATCAATAAAATGTACAATGAAGCTTTGCCTTACGAGGATCTCTCGCTCACTTTTCCTCCCAGCTTTTGCGAAGATTCTGGATCCAGGCTATCAGGTGGAGAAGGGTGACAAGATCAGGTTCGTCGTGGATTTGGCAGACCCAACCGTCGACTTGAAGTGGTATCGCAATGGTCAGGAAATCCGCCCCGGTCCAAAGTAAGTGGTGGCCTTAAACATTTTTTACATCTTTATCTTTGCTACAAATGCAAAATGGTGCGTGGCTTGGGGGATTTCTCCAGCATTTTGTATAAACTGGAATTAGAACTATTGCCCCATTAAGCAAATCTATTTTGACCTCATTTATTCTTTCCCGTTCCCTCATGTTATAAAGTTTTTTCCTTAGCTTCTGTCTTTCAACAAAAATAGTACCAGCTTATCGGTCTCCTCTCAGTGCTACACTCCCACCATCGCCAGGTTCTCCTTCTGTACTAGAGTTGGTACAGAGTATTCAGGGTCAGTGTGTTGATAGCAGCTGAATGTGGACTCTGTGGTATAACCACACAAGTCGCATCAGTCTCACCACACTGCTCTGTTACATCAAACTATCCACAGAATTGGTGACCATATTAAGAGGCGTTCTATGAAGCGATGGTAAACCTTGTTCTTTGGAGTTTTGAATGAATGAAGTTTATTGCTGTATCTATAAGTATAATGTACAAATGTAATGAAAGCTTTGGTTGCTGCAGAGCCCCAGGTACATAAAACTTAGTGTCTACAGTTTAATACAACAAACACACAAGATGAAGAGATAAAAGGGTCTCGAATGTAAAAATAAAATAAATAACAAGTATTTGCTGTTGGCCAATAGTGTAAATATTAGTATTATAGACAGATCTTTGGAGGTTTTGTAGTAGATTTATAGTTTGGGCAATACATAGAGAACCAAGAGCCTGATAGGCATTGGAAAGAACCTGGAGGTGCTGGTCTTTAGGTTTCTGAGGCTTCTGCCCAAAGGGAGCAGTGAGAAGAGGTCGTGACCAGGGCGATGAGGGTCCTTTGCCTTTTTGAGGCAGCGCCTTGAGTCGAGTTCTTCAGTGACTAGGATGTCAGTGCCTGTGATGGACCTGGGGAACTCAACCAGTCTCACAGTGAAGGACGGTGCAAGACCTGCTGAGTTCCTCCAGGATTTATGTGTTTATACTGCAATCACAGCATCCAGGCTTTTGTGTTTCACTTATTTTGTGTGCTATCCAAGCAAGTTAACCCATCCTTGAGTATAATAGGTAATGGAAATTAAAAGTGCAGAAAACAGTGAAAACACTGAAAGGTTCCATTAAAACAGTTCCATCGTTACAAGATAAGGGATGGGTCATTTAAAACCAAGGTGTGGAAATGTCCTCTCTCAGAGGGTGGAATCCATTACCTCTGAGGGAGGTGGGGGCCAGATCATTGTTTAGATCATTTTTGAAAGATCAAATCATTTGAGGGTCTGAGGAACTGGCACAGATGAAGTCAGCCCAGATCAGCCATGATCACCTTAAACAGTGGGTCAGACGAGAGGGGCTGAATGACCGCCTCCTGGTCCCATTTTCTTGTAGGCACAGGGTTTCAGTAGTGTTGGGGGAAAGGAGATAGCACTGGGGTGGGGAAGAATGGGCGAGGAGGGCATTGGAGGCTCACACAAGATGATCAATGAGAGCGAAGGAACTGGAAAGTCAGATGTGGCCTGTTGCTATCGAACCTTGACCAACCGGACCTGTCGAGGCTGTGGGTAATGAAGGAAGCAGTGCACAGACATGCTGGAGAAAGTCAGCAGGTCACACAGCATCATTAGGAAGGGAAGGGTCATCAACATTTCGTGCCTGGGCCCTTCATTGTAATGAAGCATTCCCTTGTGATCCTTAACAGGTATATCTTTGAACACAAAGGGACATTACGGATGTTGACGATAAAGAATTGTACCAAGGCCGATGATGCAGCGTACCAGGTAACGGCTGGAGACGAGAAGTGCACAACAGAGCTGTTTGTTAAAGGTGAGCTCCCCACTTGCTGTCCCCTTTACCCCTATGCCCACGTCAGTCTCCACCCTTCACTCACTCAACTTCACTCTGTCTCTGCCTCATGAGGGCTTCTCCAGCTTCCCCTGTCAGAGTGACGGAGGACTATTCAGCCCATCTGGAGCTTTTCACAATGTGGGAGATCAGGGTAGGCCTGCCCATCTTTAAATGGGATATCAGTCAAAGGAGAGTAACAGCCAATCGGAGCTGGAACATTTCCCATAGGCCTCCTTAACAGGCCTATTAACCTGCGTGGCAACCTTGAGAGATGTATGGATTTGAACCCCAAGGTCCCTCTGTTCTTCCACACTGTTAAGCACCCAACCATTAACCCTGTACTCAGCCTGCTGGTCTAACCTCCCAAAATGCATCACATCACACTTATCCAGATTGAGCTAGAAAGGGGTGGGGGATAAGGAAGGGTTGAGGAGTGGAGGTGGGAAGGGGTGGGGGAAAAGAGGGAAGGGGTGGGGGTGGAGGAAGGAGGATGAGAGGAGGAATGGGACCAGAGAGATCAGGGAAAGCAGAGAAGGGGGAATCGATGAAAGGGAGGGGGGGGTGACTGAAAATTGGAGGTGGTGTTGGATGTGGGCATGAAGTGCTGTGACTGCAGAGGGATCAGGGTGGAGATGGGTTGTAGAGCTCGCCCGTGGACAGAGACGGTCAGGGTGGGAGGCAGCTTCTGATCCTTTCCCATTGTCCTGCCCCTTTGCAGAGCCTCCCATTTTGATCACTCGTGAGCTGGAGAACATGAATGAGCTGGTCGGAGACAGAGTGGAGCTGGAGTGTGAGGTGTCAGAAGAGAACGCTCAGGTGAAATGGTATGTCAGCTCCATCCCGTCGGTTCGACGTCCATGGGGCGTTCCGCAAATACATCCAATGGGACGGACCACGCCGGTTCCAAGTAAATGCTAATGGTACATGGTTATGGGGATGGAGGACACGGCGGAGGGGGAGGAGTGGTGCGCCTCAGACACTCACCATCTCCAAAGGGACTTTTGGGGCTAACAGAGGACAGCTTTTCACTGTATTCCTGTACTCATGGCAATGAGGAGGAAGTAAAATCTAAATCAAACTGGAGAGAGAACAGGGGTGCAGTAGAGGAACAGGACATGGGCCTGGGGTGGGACTGAGACCGGGAGGGCTGATTGGTGCATATAATAGAACATAGAACCTAAAACATTACAGCACAGTACAGGCCCTTTGGCCCATGATATTTTGTTTAACCCCCCCTCCACTTCCACTGTTACCTTCCCCCAGCTCTGTCTCACTCTCTCTCCCTTTTCCCTGTCTCCTTTCACATAGACAAAATCAATTCTCACCTCTCCCCTCATCGTACCCATTACCACCTGTTGTTGGTCTGGACTCCTCTCCCAGATGGCACTATTCTGAGATTTCCTTCTTTTTTTTGCTCATTTCTGCTTATTCTTTGGAAAAGGGCTCAGGGCTGAAATGTCAGTAATATATTTTTGTCTCCCACCTGCGTGACAATCTTGGGAGAGCTATGGATTTGAACCCCATGCTCCCTCTTCTTCTACACTGTTAAGTAACCAATCATTAACCTTGGACTCAGCCTTCAGGATTGTCCTTCCAAATTGCATCACCTGACACTTATCTGGATCAAACTCCATTTGCCACTTCTCCACCTAGCTCTGCATCCTGTCTGTATAATAGACATACTTATACCTGTATTAGATATGTACTGTTCATGAAGGGTACTGAGCTGTGGAGAAAGAACTGGGGGGAAAGGTTCCTGGCCAGCTTTGCCAAGAAGCTAATAGGCAGAGGGGGGCTCTAATTGTCTTCAGTGTAGTAGAGGGAAAGTTGAGGAGCTTTGCATGTGCAGGCTTGTAGCATGGATTGCTCCACATAGCCAACAGAAAGGCTGGCAGAGGGCTTCTCTTCACATGAGGCACAGAATTTGCACTCCCATCATGGATGTCCCTGGAGAAGGTGGACGAACCCATCTCCTTGGCCCACTGCTGGCCTGATGGAGGGGTTCCAGGACTTAGACCCAGTGAGGGAGAATGAATGATGATCCATTTCTAAGTCAGGGTGATGTGTGACTGGGAGGGAAGGTAGGGGTGTGGGTTGTGGGTTCAGGAGGTGCTATCAGAGGAGCACATGGTCCATGTCAGAGACTGTGCAGAACCCAGGCATTGAGGACCGGTGGTAGGGGAGGGTTTGAGTGGTGGATGGAGGGCAATAAGCAAGGATTAATTAGTAGGGTGAGGTTGTGGAGTGGGGTGAAAGATCTCTAATTCGTAAAGCCTGTAGAGGTACAGAGGCATGAATGGAGTGTGCTCTACTACTCTCTGAATCCCGAAGCATCTGCACAAACCTTCTGACTCCTGCATCTGGGCTTGTGCTTTGGGTCCACTGTATAATTCTAACACACACATCTTACTCTTCAGGTACAAGAATGGGATTGAGCTCGGCGTCTCATCCAAACACCGGTTCAGGACTGAGGGAACGAAGCACTGGCTAATCATCCCAGAAGCATCCAAGGCGGATTCAGGAACATATTCCGTGAAGACCACGGGTGGACAGTCCACGGCAGAGCTCAAAGTCGAGAGTAGGTATCACCCTCCTACGCTGCTCAACAGCCAAACCCCAGAGAGATTGGGAATCATGGGAGGTTACGGTGTGTGCGGAACTCAATTTGGTCAATTGCGTTTCCGTCAAAGGATGGAAATTCACTTTCTAGCTCTTTTTGTGACCTTCTGAGTGACAACAATCCAAAAATAACCTACGCCAGGGAAAAATCCCTGAATGTCCAGAGATAAACCCTGCACCAATTACCTGAGCCCAGCTTCTCCTAGTTTGATGACTCTCTGCTGGTGAGCCTGTCCCCTTTTTTCTCTCTGTCCAGGTGTTAGACACCCCAAATAGAACATAGAACAGTACAGGCCCTTTGGCCCTCAATGTTGTGCTGGCCCATATATTCCTCAAAAAATGTACTAAACCCTCCCTACCCCATAACCCTCTATTTTTCTTCCATCCATGTGCCTGTCCAAGAGTCTCTTAAAGGCCCCTAATGTTCCATCCTTGGCAAGGCATTCAGGCACCCACTCCTCTTGGCATTCATATAAAAAAATAATATACTCCTAAGCATCCCTCCCTTCACTTTGTACACATGTTCTCTGCTACTCCTGCTCTGGGAAACAGATGCTGGCTGACCACCCTTCCTATGCCTCTCAGAATCTACGGAAGGGGGAGAGGGGAGGAGAGGGAAAGATACGTCATGTTGTAGGAGGTGGAAATAATAGAGGATAGTGTGTTGATTGTGAAGGGTCATGCTGAGCTTGCTAATTCTGAGAGATCCACATTAACTGCGGCTGATTCCCAAGCCCTGATATGAATTAAAACTGTACAAGGTTGGGCAAACGGTGGCCAAATTGTCTTCATGTGGCTAACTGCTACAGTTCTCTCCAATGATCCTCAACCAGTTAGGCAGCGGGAGTCCCAGGGCGAAGATGTCACATTCTCAAGGACACATGCTTAAAATGAGAAAGGTGGAGATGGGGGTGGGAGAGAAACTTCTTTACTCAGGGAGTGGAAGGTCTCTGGAATGGGCTGCTAGGAGCAGCTACAACAGCAGACAGCCACATGAACATGACGGGGATGGAGGGATTGTGTGCAAACAGCAGAGCCTTAGTTTAATTTGACACAGACACCAGTCGAAAGCCCCTTCCTCCACTGGAGACACACAGGAGACTGTTTATGCTCCATATTCTAGCACGTGTTATCTACTGGAGGAACTCAGCCCTTCAATGGGAGGAGAACAGTCGACGTTTTGGGTCTCGTCAAGACTGAAACTTGTCTTGACCCTCGACAAAGGGTTTCAGCTCTAAACATCGACCATTCTTTTTCTCCCACTGGTGGTGCTCAACCTGCTGAGTTCCTCCACCTTGTTGTTTACCGTTCCTGTACCAGACTGTTCAGTGTGTCTGTGATTAGCTGCTCTGCATGAGGGTTGACCTTCTCATCTTCTTCCTAGTGAGACCTCTCAAGATCATGCAGGATCTCACAGACCAGGTTGTCCAAGCTGGCACCCAAGCTGTTCTTCAGTGTGAATTGTCCTTGGCCAACCTGCCTGGAAAATGGTATAAAAATGGACAGACCATCTACCCGACTGACCACATAAAGATTTATCAGAGAGGAAGGTGAGCAAGTTCATTATAATCTGAATATACATATACATCCCGAAGAAACCACGCTTCCCTGGACCACGATGCACACACAATACACAGCACATCATAATTAGATATCTACAAAATAAATATATCAATATTTTGGGATGATTTACTTGGTAACATCAATCTCACAGCCTGCGGGAAGAAGCTATTTCCCAGCCTGGCTGTCCTGATTTTGATGCTCCTTTATCTCCTTCCTGATGGTCATGGGTCGGAGATACTATGTGCTGGATGGAAAGGATCCTCAATAATTTTTGAGCCCTGTTGTTAGTCAGGGAGAGGGAGACCTCAGTGATCTTGGCCATTTTGATGATCCTTGCAGAAACTTCCCGATGCTTTGCAGCCACTGTCCCATGCAATGATGCAGCCAGACAGGGATGTCCTCTTATTCTGTGGCTCTGCTCTCTGGTCCAAGACTCTCCCACCTTAGCTTTGTACCATGTCCATCCACCACTCCTACTTCCCTTTAGATGATGCAGAGATCAGCTTCTGCTCAGGGGTCCTAGACCAATCCAACCAGGGCTCACGCTCAGAGATTGGGGAGCTGGAGGAAGCTGCAGTAAGAAGTGAGATGGAGGGACTCAGCAGGTCAGGCAACATCCTTGGGAGGAAATGGACACTCAGTGTCCTGTCCATAGGCCCTCAACTGTTGACTGACCATCTCTCTCCATGGATGCTGTCGACCTGCTGAGTCCCTCCCTCCCGCTTCTCACTGCAGCTTCCTCCAGCTCCCCAATCTCTATCCCTCCTTCTTCTATTTGATCATCTTTCTTAGCCCTCTGCACCCCCCACCTCCTTTCTTTTCCCCCTAACCACCTGCATTCCCACCTATCACCTGCATTCCTCCTCCTTCCCACCCCCCACCCACATTCAGGTGTCAGCTTGATTTTCGACACTTCTGAAGAAGAGCTCAGGCCCGAAACATCAACTCTTTTTTGCTTCCTATGGATGGAGTGACCTGCTGAGAACTGCCCAAGTTTGCCAGCATCTGCTGGCTGTCTTGTTTCCCTCCAGCTTCCCATTCATTGCTCAGTAGTCCAGCATCCACCGGTTTTCTGGTGGAACAAACTGGTTCAGCTTTACAACTTGACACTTTACAATCTGATGAAAACTTGAGCTCGGACAAAGAGGTGAAGTGGAAGGAGGGGGGACGGGGGTGGTCAGTCAGTTTACAGATTATTCAAATGTTGGAGGTGTTGTACATTCTATAGATGGTTGTTGTAAGTTACAACAGGATGTAAAAAGGATGCAGAGTTTGGCAAAGAAATGGTAGATGGGGTTCGATCTAGATAAGTGTGAGGTGATACATTTTGGAAGGTCAGACATGAAGGCGAAGTGCAGGGTTAATGGCAGAATTTTTTAAAGTGTGGAAGGACAAAGATTTCCAGGGGTTCAGATCCTTAAATCCCTCAAGGTTGCCGTTCACGTTGATAGGGTGCTTATGGCAATACTGCACTGGCCTTCAATAGTCAAGGGATTGAATTCAAGAGCCGGGAGGTAATATTGCAGGTCTACAAAACTGTGGTCAGGCCACACAAGTTCAGTTTTGGTCACCTCATTGCAGGAAGGGTGTAGATTCTTTGAAGAGGGTGCAGAGGAGATTTGCCTGGATTGGAGAACACGTTGCATAAATCAAGGTTAACAGAATTGGGGCTTTTCTCTTTGCAGCAACAAAGGATGACAGTTAACTTAATAGATGTGTATAACATTGAGGGGATTTAGATTGGATGGATAGCCAGCACCTTTTTTATAGCAAATACCACATTAAGGTGAGTGGAGGGAAGTTTAGGGGAGACGTCAGGAGTAGGTTTTTTAACTCAGAGAGTGGAGTGGGCCTGGAACGCCTCGCCAGGGGTGGTGGTGGAGACTGGTACATGGGGATATTCATAAAACTCTTATACATGCTTATGGATGTAAGAAAAATAAATGGTTCATAAGATATAGGAGCAGAAGGAGGCATTTGGGCCATCGAGTCTGCCCCATCATTCCATCATGAGCTGATCCATTCTCCCACTCATTCCCTCTCCCCTATCTTCTCCCTATAACGTTTGATACCCTATCAAACTCTGCCTTAAATACACCCAATATCCTGGTGTCCACAGCCGCCTGTGGGACAAATTCCAAAGGTTCGCCCCTCTTTGGCTAAAGAAATTCCTCCACATCTCTGTTTTAAATAGACGCCCTTCGATCCTCTTGACCTGGACTCCCCTACCAGGGGGAATCAACTTTGTCCGGGCCGTTCAATGTTCAAAATGTTTCTATGAGGTTCCCCCTCCCCTACTCCATTCTTCTGAACTCCAAGGAGTATGGGAGTGAAGTAGGGAAGGATTATATTAGTGTTTCTCGACCTTTTTCTTTCCGCTCACATGCTACCTTGAATAATCCCTTACTAACCACAGAGCATCTATGGCAGCCTATGATATATTAAAGTGGTATGTGACTGGGGAAAAAAAGGTTGAGAACCACTGGATTAGATTGTTGTGGAGTAGGTTTCCATAGGTCAGCACAACGTTGTAGGCTGAAGGGTCTGTATTGTTCTATGTTTTGTTTTTGAAGAGTTCACAAGCTGGTGGTGGACAAGATGGGTCTGGATGATGATGGTGAATACACATTTGTTCCAGAAGGCTACTCGATGCACCTGGGGGCTAAACTCCGCATGATTGGTAAGTGGAAGATTGAAGCCCTGAGCATCCCAAGCACCAGGGAGCGCAGACCACATCCAACCGTTGTCTCGCCTTCCTGTTGCTGGATCTCTCCACTAACTATTGGAGTGTAGTGTGTAAGGCCAGTTGCTAGGTGCAGGAGGGATGTCATTCAACTGGAAAAGGTGCAGAAAAGATTCACCAAGATGTTCCCAGGCCTTGGGGGATGGGGGGAGATGGGAGGTGCTTGAGTTCTGAGGAGAGGTGGGATAGGCTGGGACTTTTCTTCCTGGAGGACAGGAACCTGAGGGGAGACCTTGCAGAGGTTTATAATATCACAACTCGAGGGGGTTGCATAATGTGAATGGTCACAGACTTTTCCTTGGGGTCAGTCAAGTCCAAACTACAAGGGATAGATTTAAGGTGAAGAGGGAAAGGTTTAATGGGGATCTGAAAGGCACCTTCTTCAGTCCTGGGGAGGTGGGTATGTGGGACGATCTGCCAGAAGTAGTGGTGGAAGTGGGTTGAACTTCACCATCTGAAAGACGTCCCTGCTATGGGACATCAAATAGGTTACATCCCTACAAGAACAGATGGAACCTCCACTGAGAAATCATCTTCAAAACACACTTCTCCCTCCACCTAGATTTTCGTGACCAAGTCTCTAAATTAGATTTTCTGACTCCAAAAAGAGGTTTCCCCCCCACACCCTCTCCTACCCTGTCCTCATTATACTGATTATCTCCCCTCTGCACTCTCACTCCTGCTGAAGCACCCGAAACACCCTCAGCCACTTTCCTCTCCCACGGATGCTGCTCGACCCGCAGATGGTGCATTGTTCCAAATTCCAGTATCTCTTAAGTATCTCCGTGTGACAAAGCCAATCTGTCTTCACACCATCTGAAACTTTCACAATAATGGGGCTTTAGGGACGTAATTGTGTTGAAGAACAATGACCACCTTAACCCATGTTGCTGTGGATAATTTGATGAATTGGTTCCATTAGATCCTCCCAAACTCCACCTTGACAACCTGACAAAGTCACCTGAAATAGTGGTTGTGGCTGGGAACAAACTACGATTGGATATTCCTGTCACAGGAGAACCAACTCCAAGAATCGTATGGATGAAAGGTGACAAAGTAAGTCTGCCCCTCTCTTTCGGTGTGCTTTTGTGCAGAGGGACCCGAGAGGGCCTGTGCATGAATCACGAGAGGTTGCTCTGCAGGTGCAGCAGGTAATCAAGAAGGCAAACGGACGTTGGCATTCCCTGAGAGAAGGATTGAATTTAAGAGCAGGGAGGTTCTGCTACAGCTCTACAGGGTACAAGTGAGACTGCTCCTGGGATCCTGAGTGCATTTCTGGTCTCCTTACTTCAGGGAGAACCTGCTTTAGAGGTGGTGCAGAGGAAGTTCGCTGGCTTAATTCTAGAGATGAGTTCATTAATCTATGAGGAGAGATTGTGTCGTCTGGGACTGTATTCATTGGAGTTTAAAAGGATGAGTGGGGTTTCGTATAGAGACATAAAAATTATAAGAGGAATCAATAAACTAGAAGTGGAGAGGTTGTTTTCACTGGCAGTTGAGACCAGATCTAGGTCGTGCTGTGGACTTAGGAAGCCCTCTTTGGTTCACAGCACCAGCCCTGCTCAGAGTTTCTGCTGCCACCGTATTGACTACTGAGGCTCTGCTTGTCAGTGCATTGTTGTCCTTACAGGCAATCCTGGAGACGGGGAGTCGAGTGAGGGCAGAGTCATTCCCCGATCACACCTCGATGGTCATTGATGCAGCTGAGAGAGATGACAGCGGCGTCTACAAAATTATGGTGCAGAATGAAGCAGGCGAGGACAGTGGCGAGCTGAAGATCAAGGTTGTTGGTAAGTGATTGCTACAGAAGACAATGCCTGTCATCCAAGAGGAGGCAATGTCTATGTCCAATAGAGAACATGGCCAGGTGTCCAAGGGAAGACATGGTGAGTTGTCCAATAGAAGACATAGTCTTTTATCCAAGGAGAGATCAGGTTAGTTGACCTAGGGAAGACATCATCTGTGGCCAACATGCTGAGATATTTGAGAATGAACGAGGTTTCTTTACTTTGCCCCAGAAGACTGCACCCTTCTTTGGCTTGGCTTCGCTGACGAAGATTTATGGAGTGGTATGTCCATATCTGCTGCAGGCTCGTTGGTGACTGACAAGTCCGATGCGGGACAGGCAGGCACGGTTGCAGCGGTTGCAAGGGAAAATTGGTTGGTTGGGGTTGGGTGTTGGGTTTTTCCTCCTTTGTCTTTTGTCAGTGAGGTGGGCTCTGTGGTCTTCTTCAAAGGAGGTTGCTGCCCGCCGAACTGTGAGGCACCAAGATGCACAGTTGGAGGCGATATCAGCCCACTGGCAGTGGTCAATGTGGCAGGCACCAAGAGATTTCTTTAAGCAGTCCTTGTACCTCTTCTTTGGTGCACCTCTGTCTCGGTGGCCAGTGGAGAGCTCACCATAGAACACGATCTTGGGAAGGCAATGGTCCTCCATTCTGGAGACGTGACCCACCCAGCGCAGTTGGGTCTTCAGCAGCATGGATTCGATGCTTGCAGATTCTTCCAGCTCGAGTACTTCGATGTTGGTGATGAATCATTCCAATGAATGTTGAGGATGAGCGGAGATAGCGCTGATGGAAGCGCTCTAGGAGCCGTAGGTGATGCCGGTAGAGGACCCATGATTCGGAGCCGAACAGGAGCGTGGGTATGACAACGGCTCTGTACACGCTGATCTTCGTGTGTTTTTTTTTTTTAAATTTTTTATTTTTCACACCATAAATCACAATAGCCATGATATACACTTTTTCTTTTCCACACATTTACAGTGACTTTTTCTCCCTCCCCCCTCCCTCCTCCCAAGCCACCCCCCCACCCCCCCCCCTCTCATCCATTTTAGGTATACAATCTAGGTTGCATTAATTCAGTTAGACAATGTTGTCATTCAACAGAAATACACCAGAAATTCTACTGAGTCCATTCTTTTCTTTTCTTCTCCTTCCATCAACTTAGGTAATGTTTGTTCCCGGTAGGTTTTCGCTATTGTATTTAATGTAAGGCTCCCATACTTGTTCGAATATTTCAATATTATTTCTTAAACTATATGTTATTTTTTCTAATGGAATACATTTATTCATTTCTATATACCATTGTTGTATTTTCAAATTATCTTCCAATTTCCAGGTTGACATAATACATTTTTTTGCTACGGCTAGGGCTATCTTGACAAATCTTTTTTGTGCATCTTCCAAGTCAATTCCAAATTCTTTATTTTTTATGTTACTTAGGAGAAAGATCTCTGGATTCTTTGGTATATTGTTTTCTGTTATTTTATTTAATATCTGATTGAGATCATCCCAAAATTTTTCTACTCTCTCACATGTCCAGATTGCATGAATTGTTGTTCCCCTTTCTTTTTTACATCGAAAACATCTATCAGATACTGTTGGGTCCCATTTATTTAACTTTGGCGGTGTAATGTTTAGTCTGTGTAACCAATTATATTGTATCATACGCAGCCTCGTATTTATTGTATTTCTCATCGTTCCAGAGCATAACTTCTCCCATGTTTCCTTTTTTATCTTTATATTTAAATCTTGTTCCCATTTTTGTTTAGTTTTACCATTTGTTTCCTCATTCTCCTTTTCTTGCAGTTTAATATACATATTTTTTATAAATCTTTTGATTAACATTGTATCTGTAATCACATATTCAAGGTTACTTCCCTCTGGTAAACTCAAGTTGTTTCCTAATTTATCTTTCAAGTAGGATCTCAGTTGGTAATATGCCAGCGCTGTATCTCCAGTTATATTGTACTTATCTCTCATTTGTTCAAAGGATAAGAATCTACTTCCTGAAAAACAATTTTCTATTCTTTTAATCCCTTTTTTTTCCCATTTTCTAAAGGCAAGGTTGTCTATTGTAAAAGGGAGTAGCTTATTTTGCGTCAATATTAGTTTTGGTATTTGGTAATTTATTTTATTTCTTTCTACATGAATCTTCTTCCATATATTGAGGAGATGGTGTAATACTGGAGAAGTTCTATGTTGTACCAATTTTTCGTCCCATTTATATAATATGTGTTCAGGTATCTTTTCCCCTATTTTATCTAATTCTAGTCTCGTCCAGTCTGGTTTTTCCCTTGTTTGATAAAAATCTGATAGGTACCTTAATTGTGCGGCTCTATAATAATTTTTGAAGTTTGGCAATTGTAAGCCTCCTTGTTTATACCATTCTGTTAATTTATCTAGTGCTATCCTCGGTTTCCCCCCTCTCCATAAAAATCTCCTTATTATTTTCTTTAACTCTTTGAAGAATTTTTCTGTCAGTTGTATTGGCAATGCCTGAAATAAGTATAGTATCCTTGGAAAAATGTTCATTTTAATACAGTTTATCCTTCCTATCAGTGTTAGTGGTAGCTCTTTCCAATGCTCTAAATCGTCCTGTAATTTTTGAGTTTATATAATTGGCCTAGATTTTTGTTTATTTGCACACCTAGGTATCTTATTGCCTGCGTTTGCCATCTGAATGGGGATTCCTCCTTAAATTTTGAGAAATCCGCGTTATTCATAGGCATTGCTTCACTTTTATTTACGTTTATCTTGTATCCCGACACTTCTCCATATTCCTTCAATTTCTTATATAGTTCTTTTATTGATAGTTCTGGTTCTGTTAAGTACACTATCACATCATCCGCAAACAGACTGATTTTATATTCCCTGTCTTTTATTTTTATTCCTTTTATATTATTATCTCTTCTTATCGATTCTGCTAGTGGTTCTATAGCTAGCGCAAATAATAATGGTGATAGTGGGCATCCCTGCCGCGTTGACCTGCTTAAGTTAAATTGCTTTGATACATGTCCATGATCTTCGTGTGTTTCTTCAGGGGATTGTTTTTCCAGACCTTCTGTGTAGTCTTCCAAAGGTGCTATTTGCCTTGGCAAGTCTGTTGTCTATCTGTTTGTCGATCCTTGCATCAGATGAAATGGTGCAGCCGAGGTAGGTAAACTGGTTGACTGTTTTGAGTTCTGTGTGCCCGATGGAGATGTGGGGGGGCTGGTAGTCATGGTGGGGATCTGGCTGATGGAGGACTTCAGCTTTCTTCAGGCTGACTTCCAGGCCAAACATTTTGGCAGTTTCCGCAAAACAGGATGTCATGCGTTGGAGAGCTGGCTCTGAATGGGCAACTAAAGCGGCATCGTCTGCAAAGAGTAGTTCACGGACAAGTTGCTCTTGTGTCTTGGTGTGAGCTTGCAGGTGCCTCAGATTGAAGAGACTGCCATCCGTGCGGTTCCAGATGTAAACACCGTCTTCATTGTTGAGGTCTTTCATGGCTTGTTTCAGCATCATGCTGAAGAAGATAGTAAAGAGAGTTGGTGCGAGGACGCAGCCTTGCTTCACGCCGTTGTCCCAGAAGACTGCCTCCTGAGCATTGAGTATAATGGCACCAGGATCAAATGACTTTTTGGTCTGAGAAATCTGAGGATTGGGTGATGGGCACCAGGAGTAACAAGCCTTGTCAAGAGAAGGGTGGATTGGTTAGGGATTGTGAGCATTGTATCTGACTTTCACTTGGTTTGTGGCCCTCGTACATTATAACACTCAGCAAGAAAATGGCTAACATGCGTGAACTGGTGATCTCCTGGGGACATCAGAGTACATTAGAGGTAGAGCCATGTGGGGCTTGGTTTGTGAAACTGCTGATGCTTCCTCCTTCCCCCCACAGATGTTCCTGACCCCCCTGCAGCACCGATTGTTACTGAGGTGGGAGGAGACTGGTGCTCAGTGATGTGGAACCCTCCAGACTATGACGGAAGCTCACCAATTTTGGGTAACCTGGGACCTTGTGTGAAGTTGGGCAGAAATTAGGAACCTGCAACGTTAGCCATTGTCAGGGCTGGCCCCTGCTACAGCACCATTCAGGCTTCAAGATGCCCCAGATCATTTTGCTGCCTATAAATAAATTCAGCAATGAGTGTTTACTGCCTAAGATGCTGCCTGACCAGCTGTTCCCAACCTTTACTCGGCTATGGCCTCCTTGGGACTCTGCTCAAAGTTTATGGGACCCCTTCCCTGTGAAGCAGTCGAGTTGAGTTGGTTTCTTTCGTACTTCTCTCTGTAGAGCGCGTCGAAAGATCCAAAAACTTGTTGATCCAAACCAAGGCTTTTATTAACTAAAAGACTGGAGCATATCACAAGTAGGTCGACCAGTCCAGAGTGACCTGGTCTAGCTAGGAGCAATCCTTTAAGACCAGCCAGTAGGTGTGGCTACACTCGCAGCCAATCACAGTCATCCTACATGACCATATGTACATATACACATTGGTGATAGAATCTGTACTATCACACTCTCCTACCAATTACATAGAACCGTAGAACATTACAGCAGAGAACAAGGCCCTTCAGCCCTTCTAGTCTGTGCTGAGCCATTTTTTTTTTTGCCTAGTTCCACTGACCTGCACCCAGTCCATAGCCCTCCATACCTTTCACATCCATGTACCTGTCCAAATTCTTCTTAAATGTTAACATTGACCCCATATTCACTTCAGCTGACAGGTCATTCCACACTCCCACCACTCTCTGTGTGAAGAAGTTCCCCCCAAAACTTTTCTCTTTTCACCTTTAATCCACATCCTCTGGTTTGTATCTCACCGACCCTCAGTGGAAAAAGCTGATCTACATTTATTCTGTATATACTCCTCGTAATTTTAAATGCCTCTGTCAAATCTCCCCTCATTCTTCTACTACATTCCAGGGAATAAAGTCCTAACCTCTTTAACCTTTCCCTGTAACTCAGTTCCAGAAGTCCAGGCCACATCCTAGTAAATCTTCTCTGCCTCTTTCAATCTTATTGATATTTTTCCTGTAGTTATGTGTCCAAAACTGCACACAATCCTCCAAATTTGGCCTCACCAATGTCTTGTACAACTTGACCATAACATCCCAACTCCTGTACTCAATACTTTGATTTATGAAGGCCAATGTGCCGAAAGCTCTCTCTACAGCCCTATCCATTTATGAAGCCACTGAAAAAAAACATTAAAAATATTTAGGTTATGTGAGGTGAAAAGAACACAAGGGTTTTATTGAAATGTGCTGTGGCCCCTGAGGAGGCCCTCATCGAGAACACCTAACCATATAACCATAGATCCGTTTATGGCACGGAAACAGGCCATCTCGGCCGTATAAGTCCACGCCAATTTACTCAAACAATTCCTCCCCCCATCTATTCTCTGGCCATAACCTTCTAACCCCCTCTTATCCATGTATATATCCAGCCACCTCTTAAATGAAAGAATTGACTCTGCCTCAACTACTTCCTCCGGAAGATTATTCCATTCAGCCACCTCTCTCTGAGTGAAGAAGCATCCTTTGTTTCTCCTAAAATGTTGCCCTCTTACCCTCAACTTATGTCCTCTTGTTTCAACCTCCCCTGCTCTCAGAGTCAACTTACATCTGACACAGTAAATAAGCTGTTTGCCTCCAAATCAGAATTTATTTTCATAGTCGTGTCACAAAATTTGTTCTTTAACAGCAGCATTACAGGTGCATATATTGCTAGAAATTACTTTTAAAAATAAATAAATTAGTGCAAAAGAAAAGAAAGTGAAGAAGTGTCTATGAGTGATTCATACAAAACCTGATGGCGGAGGGGGAGAAGCTGTCCCTGTGGTGCTGGGTGTTCGTCTTTAGGCTCCTGGACCTCCTTCCCGATGGAAGCAGAGTGAAGAGGACATGGCCTTGGTGGTGGGGGACCTTGAGGATAGAGACTGCTTTCTCAAGGCACCGCCTCATATGGATGTCCTCGAGGGGGTGGAGACTGTGGGCGGGGCTATGCTAATGGTGGGCAGCTGGCTTCCAGAATTGGGGCAGTGTTTCATTAGAGGGGCTTTCATTACTGTGGTCTCTTCTCCTTCCCATTTAGGCTACATCATCGAGAGGAAGAAGAAGCAAAGCTCCCGGTGGATGAGGCTCAACTTTGACCTCTGCAAAGAAATGACCTTTGACCCCAAGAACATGATTGAAGGGATTCCCTATGAAGTTCGGGTCATTGCCATCAATGCCATTGGGATGTCCAGGCCCAGCGAACCATCCAAGGCGTTCACTCCGCTCGGTAGGTTCAGGGAAAGGCAGCTTTCCTCCCAAACCAATTGAGCTCAATTTTATTCGCTGGTACAGTGAGAAGGGTTCTTCCATGAGCAGACCAGCCAGTCAACTCTAACACATCGACAGAAGTACAGAGTGGCTGAGCAAAGGCGGTGTTACAGTGAAAGATCATTTCAAGGATTGCGTGAGGTCACTGTTATGGGGTCCATTCAGGAGCCTGATGGCTGTCCAGAGGAAACGATGTTTGAGCCCTTTGGTGTATACACACACTAAAATGCTGGAGGAACTCAACCAGTCTCACAGCATCCATGGGGAGGGGGTGGGGGATCGATTATATGACCAACGTTTTGGGCCTGCGCCCTCCCTCAAGGTATAAGTAAAAAGCAGGCAGGCATCTGGATAAAGACTGGGGAGAGAAAAGGGGAATAATGGGAGGGGGAAGGAGTCCAGACCAACAGACAGAAGGTGTTAATTGGATATGATAAGAGGAATGGTGAGAATAGATTTTGGCTCTGGGAAAGGAGACAGAGGGTAAAGGGGGAGAGAGAGAAGGAACCGGAGACAAAGATTTGGGAGGGGGTGTTTAACAAACACTGGAGAAGTCAACGTTAATGACTTTCTCTCCCGACTGCTTGCTTTTTGCTTACACCTTGAGGAAGGGCTCAGGCCCGAAACATCGGTAATATATCTTTACCTCCTATGGGCGCTGCAAGACCAGCTGAGTTTCTGAAGCATTTCTGTGTGTTTTTACCACAATCACAGTGTCTGCAGCCTTTTGTGTTCCACTTGAACCCATTGGTACACGATCTTAGCACCCCCCCCCACCCCCCACCCCCCACCGAGCCCTCTCCTTTCTCGGGCTGGGAGAAGTGAGTATGGCTGAGGTGGTGTACTTTGGCTGCCCTGCTGAAGCAGCGGGGTGTATAGATGGAGAGGATGGAGGTTTGAGTGATCCACCACCTTCTGTTGATCATGAGCAGAGCTCCTGTACCACACTGAGGTGCATCCAGCTAGGATGGTGCACCTGCAGGAGGTGTGAAGGGATACGGGAGACATAACCTCCCAGGGAAGTCGGGGCGTTGGTTTCTTCACCAACCTTCCCGACTGATCACTTAAGACCATAAGACATCGGAACAAAAATAGACCTTTCCGCCATTGAGTCTGCCCCAACAATCATTCATTTTCCCACTCAGTCCCCTGCCTGGCCCTCTCCCCAAAACCTTTGATCCCCTGGCTAATCAAGAACATGTCAATCTCTGCCTTAATTACCCCCAATGACTCAGCCTCCACCACTGCCTGTGGCAACAAATTCCACAGATTCACCACCCTCTGGCTGGAGAAATACCTCCACATCTCTGTTCTAAGCGTACGCCCTCTTGTCCTAGACTCTCCCACCGTGGGGAACAACCTTTCTACATTTACTCTGTGGCTTTCAACATTTGAAATGTTTCAATGAAATCCCCTCTCTCTATCTCCTAAATTCCAACAAGTACAGGCCAAGAACCGTCAATCACTCCTTATACGATAACCCTTTCATTCCTGGAGCCTAATTAACCTCCTCTAATCCCTCTCCAATGTCAGCACATCCTTTCTTAAATGATGAGCCCAAAACTGCTCACAATCCTCCATGAGCCTCACCAGGGCCTTGTAAAGCCCCAACATCACATCCCTGCTCTTGGATCCTTATCCCTCTTGAAATGAACATCAATACTGCATTTGCTGTGGTTCTATTGGTGTCTCCTTCCCAGTGTTAGTGCCTGATTAATCCTGCTCCTTATGTTCACACTTAGATATGCATTTTGTTGACGGGCAGATGCCAGGGTGCTTCCTGCTCTGGATCTCTGCACCGCCACCACTGTTTAGTGTGGTCTCCGGCTGAGCCCTGGTCTATGTTTCGAGCGTGTGTTTCGTCCATCAGGGTGAAGGCTTTTGCCTTCCCCCCCCAATCCACCCCCCACCCATCCTCCCATTGAGGACTGTACCCCGAAGGGGCCCTCATTTCTCCTATGTGGTTCTTCTACAGCACCAACCAGTGAGCCCACACTCCTTGCGTGCGACGGTGTGACTGACAACAGTATATCACTGAAGTGGCGTCCTCCTGAACGGATTGGTGCCGCAGGGCTGGATGGCTACATCATCGAGTACTGTCTGGAAGGAAGTAAGTCCAGGCTTTGTGCAGACAGCCCAGGGCACAGAGACAACACCCAGACCCTCTGGTGTTGCAGAGGCACAGAATGAGACCACTTTACCCATTGAATCCATCTTACTGCAGCATCAGAGGCTGATGGGATGTGTCTGGGGAAACGGGAAGGACCTTCAATGGGAGGGGATTGTGCTGCAGTTTAATAACGAGACTATACAAACCACAGGCCCTCCGGCCCATCAGGTTTATGCTGGGCCTTGAGCACCCATTAACATTGATCCCACTTCTTGATTCTCTCCAAACTCCCAGCAACTTAATTTAGACATAGAGGCTCTTCCAGGCCATGACCCCACGCTGCCCAAATACCCCTACTAATCTACAACCCCCGTACAGTTTGAAGGGTGGGAGGAAGCTGGAGCACCCAGAAGAAACCACGCAGACATGGGGAGAACGTACAAACTCCTTAAAGACAATGCCGGATTCGAACTTGCCAGCTGGTGCTATAACAGTGTTATGAATTGTTATTCCGTAGGGGAAATTTGGCCCATTGTGTCCAGGCCAGCTCTCTGTACTGCAAACCTGTCAGTCCATTCACTCTGTTCTTTGGATTTCCCCACACACCCATCTTTGATAGAAGCCTCTTATTGACTGAGGAGAACATACAACCTCCTTACAGACAACGCCGGATTTGAACACCGGTAGTTGGCTCTGTAACGGCCTCTCCACTAACCACTCCATCCTTGGGCAAAGGTAGCCTTGATGAAGAGTTCCCAGAGTGTTTAGATGATAGTGTTATAGAGCAGCATATTGTGCGACGAACCTGAGATTCAATGCAGCAAGGTCTCCACAAACAGAAGGGTGATCACCACAGAATGGGGCTGGTGTGAGGAAGTGCTTCAGGAATGATGCAGGGTCTTGACCTAAACATTACCAATTCTCCCCCAGCCCCCTCATCACCCCCATAGATGCTGCTCTACCTGCTGAAGCCCAGCCCCCCCACCCCCACCCCCCTTGATCCAGATGCTCAGTCTCTTGTTTCTCCAGCTTTGGGAACTTATCTTGCATGGTTTAAATAATTTGCACACATCCCAAACTCTGACAAATCAATAATAGAAGTTTTAATTTAATTGGGAGGTAACTGCATGGAACAGGCCCTTCCAGCCCATGAGTCTGTGCCGCCCAAATACACCCACCTGACCAATTAATTACTCTCACTAAACATCCAAGAATCTTACGAAACAATATTTACATATTTATTTGTATGGGCGAATACTTGTCTGTATCTATGTTATGTCTGGTTGTGTGTGGGCATCTTGCACCAAGGTCTGGAGAACGCTGTTTCACTGGGTTATAAAATCAGATGATTATAAACTTGACGTGAACCTACTAACACCACGGACCCTTGCTCCAGCTGCCCACCCACCCATCCTGATGCCCAGGCCACAGACTCTCTCCTAGGCTCCATCTCCCCACCCACCGGAGCTCCTGACACCCCTACCGTGGACCCTCAGCCCAGCTGCCTGCCCGTCCAAGCTCCTGACGCCCTGGACACGGACTCACCACCCGGCCCCAGCCATCTGAGCTTCTGTCGCCTTAAGCAACGCAGGTACTTACCATGGTCAAAAGTGTGACCACGTAAAAGTCGACTCCCACCTCTCCCAAATTTGACCTGAAAAATTGGTCAAAAACACTTGACTATGACACAAGTCAATACGGTATTTATTTTCTGCAGTTGACTGTATTTGCTCTTTGCTTGAATTCCTGATAACGGGGATTTTACTGCATACACATTTAAATACCATAACCCCACACGAGAATAAAAAGATATTACCTGGAAAAGGCTAGATAAATATCTACAGTTAGTGCTTTGTCTATAGCCTGGTGGCCCAGGGCTGATTTTGTTCAGTAGTTTGTACTCGTTGATGGTAACCAGAGTGGCCTTCTTTCCTTTCCTCTCATCCAGCGGACACATGGATCAGGTCAAACCCTAAGCTGATTGACAAAACCAAGTACACCATTCCGAACCTGCCTACAGGTGAGAAGGTTCACGTGAGGGTGAAGGCTGTGAACGTGGCCGGTGAGAGCGCACCCATCTGCTTGGCTCAGGCCATTCTCGTCAAGGAGGTGATAGGTGAGCACTTGTCTCTGCCCCAAGCTCAGCCCTGTCAGAGGGCCCCCACAAACTGGACGATCCCGAATGCCCACTCATCATTTTTCCAGAATTGCTGTCGGTGTGAGATGGAGCTGCTCAGAGTGAAGGGAAGGGAGTTGTTGGCAATGTGTCCATGGTGGACTGCAGGTGTTTGAGGCAGAGTGCACGTGTGTGCACTTTTGTATGTGTGTGTGTCTGTGAGCATTTGTATGTGTGAGAGTGTGCATTTACATGTGTGTGTCCATGAGTGTGTTTGTGTGTGCATCTACACGTTTGTGTGTTTGCATGTGTGTGCATGTATGTGTGAGTGGGTGCATGTCTGAATCAGTGTATATGTGCGCGGGTGCATGATGAGCGTGTTTGAGTTTGTATGTGCACGTGTACATTTGTGTGAGTGTGTATGTATGTCTTTACACGCACTCCCATTCCCTGTCCCCCACACATGGTGGTAACTCAACACCTAATTGCTATGTTCTTTCCTCTCTCTCTCTCTCAGAACCTCCCAAAATCCGGCTTCCCCGGCAGCTGAAGCAAACGTACATCCGCAAAGTCGGGGAGTCCCTCAACCTCCTAATCCCGTTCCAGGTATGGAAAGCATGGCATGGCTGGGCTTCAAGCCGTCACCCTCATGCCTGTGTGGGAGAGGGTGCTGGCTTTGTGCGATCGTGTGAAACCCCCTTCTGCCTTCTGCTCCCCAGAGCCCTTACACCACCCAGAAGGATAATACAAGAGAGTGATGGGACCCTTTCCCCCCTCCCACCCCACCCCTCCCTTGCCTGGGTGAGTACAGCTCCAACAATTGTCAAGGAGCTCAGCACCAGAGGGATAAGCGTTATCCACCCATCCCACCTCTCCCCACCCCTCCACTCTCCACAGCCCCTTTTCCCACCACCCCACACCCCAATGACCCCTCTCCCCATCAACCCTCTCCCCATTAATCCATCCCTGCCCCTGAACATTCTGGCTCCTGTAACCCAGCCAATCTACCCCGAGCACCTCACAATCTCATCTTCCCCGCTCTGGTGGGCAAGGAGCTCAGGAGCCAGGGACCACCGTCACACAGCATCCCGACCGTGAACTGTCCCCTGAAATGATGATTAACTGGGATCTGGTGCGGACTAGAAGGGCCAAATTGGCCTGTTTCCATGGTGTAATTGTTATATGGTTATATTATCATCTTGTCAAGGACAAGATTCCACTTGCCTTCTTGATGAACTGCTGTGCCTACAGACTAACTTGCAGATTACACATAAGCACTCCCAGGTCCCTCTGCACGCCACAGTCTTTCTACATTTGGATAATAATCAAATCTAGCCTTCATTTCCACCGATATGATGCAATTGATCTTTACTCCCAGGGCAAACCAAGGCCAAAGGTCTCTTGGTCAAAGGATGGCAGTCCCCTGGATCAAAGCACAGTTAGCATCCGCAACACGGAATCGGACACGGTGATTTTCATCCGCAGAGCCGAGAGGCTACATTCTGGAAACTATGAGCTCTCAGTGCAGGTGGAGAAGATTGAGGACAAGGCCACGATCATCATTCAAATAGTAGGTGTGTGAACCAGTGTCCCACCATCGTAAGGTCACACCAAGCCGACACCTCGGCTTCCTCAATATTTGGGAGCATCTGTCACTGGAAGTTGGGATACAGAAATATGGGTGTTAACCTACTTCTCCAAGTTCGTCTGAGCTTGAAGTGCCAGTTTATGAAGTAGACAAAGACGATGTGGTCAATGTGCTTTTATTAGCAGAAACTCATGGTACAATAATCAAAGATAATAGGCTCATACACAGTTATACCCAAGGGGAGTGTCCTTAATAGCACAGCCAATGTTAGTACAGCAAGGCTCGCCAGAGGGGAGACAGGCAGCTTGGCAGACATTCACCACAGCGCTTCACTGCTGGAGCCAGGATTTGTCACGTATCAAGATGCAATGATAGAGATTTCTTGTTGTAAAGAAGGTGGGAAGGGAGGGAGATGCCTCCTTTAACCACTACAGTTCTTCATGGTCCTGCTGGAGAGGGACTTCCAGGATTGGGATGTAATGATGAGAACTTTCCTTGGTGAGGGAAGACTCACCTGAGCCAAGTCTGTACCTCAGTGCCTAAAAGACTGGTAGTGACAAGTAAAAACATGATGTTGGAGGAAATCAGCAGGTTACACAGTGAACACATAACCAACATTTTGGACGAGCCTTTCATCAAGGTGCCCAGATTACCTTGATGAAGGGAGGGAAACATAAAATTCTGCAGACGCTGCGATTGTAGTAAAAACACACTGAAATGCTGGAGGAACTCAGCAGGTCTCACAGCGTCCAAAAGAGACGAAGATATATTGCCGATGTTTTGGGCCTGAACCCTTCTTCAAGGGAAGAAGCAGAATGAGCGAAAACAGGAATGGCTCAGGCCCGAAACGTTGGTTCTGTATCTTTATCTTTGCTGTATAAAGACACTGTTTGACCTGCTGAGTTTCTCCAGCGTCGTGTGTTTTTACTTTAATCACAGTGTCTGTGGACTTTCATGTTTTATTTTAGGGTGGTAGAGACAGACTTCCACGTTTAAGAAGAGCTGTTCACCATCTCGGGGGTGGGGGGGTCCCATGGTATCTTGTCACTCGGTTAAATTGATGAGGACAGGGCAATGGATTAAATCAAGAGAGAGACTGCAAATGCTTGTCATGTGGAGCCACGCGGAGGATGCTGGAGGAACTCTGCGGGCAAGAGAAGGCAAGAGAGTCAAGATTCCAGGCAGAAAACCCTTCATTGGGCATAGTAAGAAACAGGCAGATACCTAAAGCAAAGGGAGGGGAGGGGAAGAAAATAAAATGGCAAGACAATGGGCATGGACTTGACAAGGTCCCACATGGTAGGCTTGTCTGAAAGGAGAGATTGCCTCGGGAGCCATGGTGAACTGGCCAAATGGATGCATAGTAGGTTTGATGGGAGAGGTACAATGGCTGTTGGTGTAGCTCCGGAGGCCTGTGACTGCGCCCCCCACCCCCTCAGGCAGAACATTCCATGATGGAAAGTAAGGGATGCATTGAGGGATGTTGGAGTGGTGACTGAGGGAGAAAAGGTTACCTCTTTCTCTCCTCCACAGAGAAACCTGGCGCCCCATCCTCCGTGAAGATCATGGATGTTTGGGACACGAATGTTGAGTTGGAATGGACTCCCCCAAAGGATGATGGGAATGCAGCCATCACAGGCTACACCATTCAAAAGGCTGACAAAAAGACCATGGTAAGTCTAGGTCAAGAGTGTAAGTACAATGTTCAGATGCACCAAAGCCATACACGTACATAGGATATTAATGATCATTTTAATGAGTTGATTATCATATACAAAATTACAGTATACACCCATACCTCGATTCAAGTAACATCCAATCGCAGATACATCCAAGGTCACCGTAATGTCTCAATAAAAATAGAAGCTGGGACCAACGCTGGCAGACGTTAGCGGATATGTATATTTTTATAGGTACTGTACAGTATTTACATTTTACTAATTATGGTATTTAGATGTGCATGTACAATATAGAAGTTTAGGTAAATCTGTATGTGTAATGTGGTATCTTGTGCTGTACAGTATATTTTATCTATAATGATCCACGTACACCCAAATCGATTTGTGTCTCCACTTCCAGACATAACCTGGATGCGTCGATGCATAGCTGTGCACTGAAATCCGTACTTGCTGCCAAACAGTTTGTTTTTAAAAAAAAAAACAATTCCAAATGTACATATTAAATTTTTGTAGAAAGCTGCAATAAATGCATCATGGTTGAAGTAAAAACACAATGCTGGAGAAACTCAGCAGGTTACATTTTATATATCAAAGATAAAGATACAGAACCAATGTTTCAGGCTTGAGGCCTTCATCGAGATGTGAGCAAAATGTTGTCAGGTGCCAAAACAAAATGGTGAGGGGAGGAGAGAGGTGAGGGGAGGAGCACTGTCCCACAGGCAGGAGGTAATAGGTGGATAAGGGAGGGAGGGCACAGCAGCAAACGGGGGAAGGGGGGGGTGGAGAGCTGGAGGGAAGAGGGGAAAAGGGAAGTGAGGGTGAATGGAGAGTGGGCTAGCAGAAACCCGAGAAGTTGATGTTTATATCATTTGGTTGTAGAGTGACCAGACGCAAAATCATGTAGTGATAAATACAAAGGACAGATGTCAAATAAATGTTCACAGTTATAGAGAAAAAGTGGCATTACAATAGTGCAGACAGTTCTTTTTGTGGTCTGGAGTAGTTTAGGACTAAAGTAGTATGGAGAGATTCAAGAGCCTGACTTCTGGTGGATAAAAATGGTTCTTCAGAATCAGGTTTATTATCATGAACGTGTCACAATATTTGTTGTTTTGTGGCCGTAATTCTGAGCATTACAGGTGCAATAAAATACTCTAAATGATATTTCTGTGAATAAACTATTTTAAAAAGTAAATAGTACAAAATATGAGAGAAAAAATTAAGGCCGTGTCTGTGGTTCATTGTCCGTTCAGGAATCTGATGGCGAAGGGAAAGAAGCTGTCTTTGTACCGCTGGGTGTCGTCTTCAGGCTCCTGCACCTCCTTCCCGATGGAAGCAGAGTGAAAAGGGCCTGGTCTGGATCGGGGTGGGGGGGGGGGGGGGTCCTTGAGGATAGAGGCTGCTTTCTTGAGATGTTCTTCATGGATGTCTTCTTGAACCTGGAGCTGTCGGGCTTCAGGCTTCTATATTTTCAGCCCGAAGGGAGCAGCAATGATGGTACAAATTAAAATGACCACAATGTACCAAAAGACAAAAGGAGATAAGGAATAGTGAACATTCTAGAGTGGGAATATGGAGAGGCTGCATAAAAATTAAACCTGAGACCTGTGACTGTAGTAGAAAAGCTGGAGGTACTTGGCCGGTCTCCCAGCGTCCACAGGAGGTACAGATACATTACTGACGTTTTGGGCCTGAGCCCTTCTGAAGCCCTCCCATGTCCAATTATCATCCTTTGTCCATTGGTCTGCGCTCCTCCCCCTGCCCTTTCTTTCCTTCTCCCCAGCCTTTTAATTCAGGCACATACCTATTTTTTACTCAGGCCCTTATCTTGACCTCCATTGGGCACTATGAGACTGGCTGAGTTCCTCCAGCTTTCACTTTTGTAAAAAATTAAGAATTGATTGAAGATGGAAAGTCCTGGAAAACCTTTGACTGGAAGTTCATTCCCAAACACACACTCTATGAATGCCACATCAACAGGTCATCAGTAAAATACAAAAGTCTGCCGACACCGTGGTTGAATTGAAGACATAATGCTGGAGAAACTCAGTTTCTCCATCAACATATCGTACTCTTAGAGCAAACCTTGGTTTTGGTTCAGAGGTGGAACAAGGCCCACCTGCTACTCTTCTTGATCAGCAGGAGACGTCAGCATTTTTGGAGCTATGGAAAGTCGATGAGTTTGGTCAGATTAGTCCTCAGGTTGAAGTTGCCCTGTGCTGTGGAGAGACCAGAGATGATCTTGCAGCCAAGAAGTTTCAGAGAAGATTATTTTATTCCAGGCATTGAGGAGGGGCTTGTAGATTAAGTAAATTTTACATTTTTTTACTGCGTGCGTTTACTCCTGCCACGGCCGAGTAAAGGGGATGCAGTATTGGTTGAGGATCAGAAAGAAAAGTTCTAGTACAAAGTTTTTTAAGACTGAAGAGATCTCTGCAATGGAGTTCACAGTTGTTAGTGTTTAGACTATTAGTTTTTGAGGTGTGTATTAAACTCCGAAATACACTAAACAGTTCTCATTGATCACTCCCGGCCTGGGGCTCGGCTGCCAACAGTTGGGCTGTGTGGGCTGCCGGGGTTTGCCTGGTGACGGCGGCCTATGTTCGGTGCTCGGGCAGCGGTGTGGGCAGGCCCGGTCTCGACTGGCTGTCTCTCCCCGTGATGCGGCCATTACCTCAGCCGGACTCAGGCAGGACCTCGGGCCCCCCCGGACGGCAGTGGGTCCTCGGGCCTCCGGCGGCGGCAGCAACAGGACCTCGGGCAATCCACTGAAGAGGTTCTAGGCTTCTCCTCCTGGAAAAACAAAGACTGGTTTGACGAAAACAACCATGAAATCCAGGAGCTGCTGGCAAAGAAGCGAGCTGCCCACCAGGCTCACCTTGCAAAGCCGTCCTGGCCAGAGAAGAAATGAGTCTTCCGTATCGCATGCAGCCACCTTCAGCGCAAACTCCGGGAGATCCAAAATGAGTGGTGGACTAGCCTCGCCAAACAAACCCAGCTTAGCGCCAACATTGGTGACTTCAGGGGTTTTTACGAGGTCTAAAGGCGGTGTACGGCCCCTCACCCCAAGACCAAAGCCTTCTGCGCAGCTCAGACGGCGAAGTCCTCCTCAGCGACAAGATCTCCATCCTCAACCGATGGTCAGAACACTTCCGATCTCTTTTCAGTGCCAACCGCTCAGTCCAAGATTCCGCCCTGCTCCAGCTCCCTCAACAACCCTTGAGGCTAGAGCTGGATGAGGTCCTTACCCGGGAAGAGACATATAAAGGCAATTGAACAACTGAAAAGTGGCAAAGCAGCAGGTATGGATGGAATCCCCCCCCCCAGAGGTCTGGAAGGCTGGTGGCAAAGCTCTGCATACCAAACTGCATGAGTTTTTCAAGCTCTGCTGGGACCAAGGAAAGCTGCCTCAGGACCTTCGTGATGCCATCATCATCACCCTGTACAAAAACTAAGGCAAGAAATCAGACTGCTCAAACTACAGGGGAATCACGCTGCTCTCCATTGCAGGCAAAATCTTCACTAGGATTCTCCTTAATAGACTAATACCTAGTGTCGCCGAAAATGTCCTCCCAGAATCACAGTGCGGCTTTCACGCAAACAGAGGAACTACTGACATGGTCTTTGCCCTCAGACAGCTCCAAGAAAAGTGCAGAGAACAAAACAAAGGACTCTACATCACCTTTGTTGACCTCACAAAAGCCTTCGACACCGTGAGCAGGAAAGGGCTTTGGCAAATACTAGAGCGCCTCGGATGCCCCCCCAAGTTCCTCAACATGGTTATCTAACTGCACGAAAACCAACAAGGTCGGGTCAGATATAGCAATGAGCTCTCCGACCCCTTCTCCATTGACAACGGCGTGAAGCAAGGCTGCGTCCTCGCACCAACCCTCTTTACTATCTTCAGCATGATGCTGAAACAAGCCATGAAAGACCTCAACAATGAAGACGGTGTTTACATCCGGTATCGCATGGATGGCAGTCTCTTCAATCTGAGGCGCCTGCAAGCTCACACCAAGACACAAGAGCAACTTGTCCGTGAACTACTCTTTGCAGACGATGCCGCTTTAGTTGCCCATTCAGAGCCAGCTCTCCAGTGCATGACGTCCTGTTTTGTGGAAGTCAGCCTGAAGAAAACTGAGGTCCTCTATCAGCCAGCTCCCCACCATGACCACCAGCCCCCCCCCCCCCCCACCCACATCTCCATCGGGCACACAGAACTCAAAACAGTCAACCAGTTTACCTACCTCGGCTGCACCATTTCATCGGATGCAAGGATCGACAAAGAGATAGACAACAGACTCACCAAGGCAAATAGCGCCTTTGGAAGACTACACAAAAGAGTCTGGAAAAACGACCACCTGAAGAAACACACAAAGATCAGTGTGTACAGAGCTGTTGTCATACCCACGCTCCTGTTCGGCTCCGAATCAAGGGTCCTCTACCGGCATCACCTACGGCTCCTAGAACGCTTCCATCAGCGCTGTCTCCGCTCCATCCTCAACATTCATTGGAATGACTTCATCACCAACATCAAAGTACTCGAGCTGGCAGAGTCTGCATGCATCGAATCCATGCTGCTGAGGACCCAACTGCGCTGGGTAGGTCACATCTCCAGAATTGAGGACCATCGCCTTCCCAAGATCATGTTATATGGCGAGCTCTCCACTGGCCACCGAGACAGAGGTGCACCAAAGAAGAGGTACAAGGACTGCTTAAAGAAATCTCTTGGTGCCTGCCACATTGACCACTGCCAGTGGGCTGATATAACCTCCAACCGTGCATCTTGGGACCTCACAGTTCGGCAGGCAGCAACCTCCTTTGAAGAAGACCACAGAGCCCACCTCACTGACAAAAGACAAAGGAGGAAAAACCCAACAACCAACCCCAACCCACCAATTTTCCCTTGCAACCGCTGCAACCGTGTCTGCCTGTCCCGCATCGGACTTGTCAGCCACAAACGAGCCTGCAGCTGACGTGGACGTACCCCTCCATTAATCTTCATCCGCGAAGCCAAGCCAAAGAAAAAGAAGACATTTTTTTAGATTTTTATAATTTTAAATTTAAAAAAAGTTAATTTATAAACTTAGATATACAGCATGGTAACAGGCAATTTTAGCCCATGAGCCCATGTCACCCAATTTACACCAAATGACCTACACCCCAGTATGTTATGAAGGGTGGGAGGAAACTGGAGCCCTGGGGGAACACCCATGCAGCCACAGGGAGAATGTACAAAATCCTTACAGACAGCGTGGGATTCAAACCCCGGTCCCAGTCACTGGCACTGTAAAAGGCCTGGTGCTAACCTCTACACCAACTGTTCAAAGTTCAGAGTTCAAAGTTCAGATTTATTCAGACCAGAGAGCTGATCGTCAAAGAATGTAGATAAAACGACTTGCAGAAATTCCAAAGGTTTACAAACTCTGGGTGCCACTGTGATCTGGAAGACAGTATCTGAAGTGGATTCAAAGAGAATTTCCAAAATGAAATAAGGAAGCAGATCTTGCATTCTAAGTGCTGGTTTCAATTCTTAGTTCTAATACTTGGGAAATAAGAAATAGAACCAGGAAATATTCACAGACGAAGGGAGGAAAAACCTGCAAAAGGTAGTGGACACAGCCCTGGACATCACAGGTCAAACCCTTCGAGAACATCTACAGGGAACGCTGCCGTCGGAGAGCAGCAGCCATCATCAAGGACCCTCACCACCCAGCACACACACTGTTCTCACTGCTGCCATCAGGGAAGAGGTATCGGTGCCATAAGACTCGGACCCCCAGGTTCAGGAACAGCTGCTCCCCCTCCGCCATCAGACTCCTCAACAACAAACTCAATCAGGGACTCATTTAAGGGCTCTGACTTGTGCACTTCATTGATTTTTTTTCTCTCTCTCTATTGCAGTTTGTTTACTTTTCTTTATTTGTTTACATGTTTATGCTGTGTATAGTTTTTTTTTTGGATTGGGAATAAGTGGTCATTCTGCCTCACCCGCAGGATAAAGAATCAGGGTTGTATGCGGTCATGATGTACCCTGACGATAAATCTGAAATCTGAAGATAATAAATTGGATTGTCCTCCAAAGAGAAAACTAATGAACAGTGACCTGCGCTGTGTCCTCCGTGATGCAACGTCAGTGGCAGTAACATGATGCCTGTGCTCAGACTTTCCCCTGTGGCCACAGTCTAATCATTGTTGCGGAGTTAAACCAACTTGACAGCACCATAACGTTACTCTCTCCCTGCAGGACTGGTACACGGTGGTCGAACACTATCACAGAACCAACTGCTTCATATCCGACCTCGTCGTGGGAAACGAGTACTACTTCCGAGTCTTTGCCGAGAACATGTGCGGTCTGAGCGACGAGGCCACAGTCACAAAGAACTGCGCCGTGATTCAGAAGCAGGGTCTGTTCTCATTCTCTTGCACAGGGATTCCCTGGCTAATTCCATGGTAAAGGCTTGCTATGGCCACAAAGGTTTGCCCCTCACCTCTGACCTGCACACCCACCTAGGAGGCTAACTCTTCCCTCGTTACAAGACCAATAACAAAAGGTGAAACACACGAGAGATCCAGACGCTGGAACCTGGGGCAAAACATACTCTGCAGGAGGAATTCAGCAGGTCGAGCAGGCGTCCATGGGAGATAAAGAACGGTCGATGTTTTGGTCTAGAGCCTTGGACTGAAACTTTTCTGGAGTCCTGGTGAAGGTTGTGGTCTGACCTGAAGGGCTCTGACCATTCTATTTCTGCCACTGCTGCTCCTCGACCCGCTGAGCTCCCCAGGGAGGGTGCTTGTGTACTGATCTCGGTTGGAGACAGAAGGCAGAGCTTATGGACAATGCAGGGAACCCTTCACACTCAGCGAGACCCAGCTCTCCACCTGGCCTCCTGCTCAACATGAACTCATTTTCAATTTACATGTAGACATACAGCTCGGTGACAGGCCATTCAGCCCACGATCCTTTGATGCCCAAATACACCCAATTAAACTACAACCCCAGTACGTTTTGAAGGGTTGGAGGAAAACAGATCCCCCAGGGAAAGTCCACACAGACACTGGCAGAATGTACAAACTCCTTACAGGCAGCACGGGACTCGAACCCTGGTCTTTAACTGAAACAGCGTTGTGCTAACCGCTGCACCATCCGTGCTGTTCCATTTATCCCCATTGAGTCATATTGGTCCCCAATGTACAATGGTGTGATGTTTGATGATCTTAATCCTCATTCCTCACCCACCATCATCTCTCCCAGATCTCTGGCCTCCTCCAAATCTGGCCTTTTGTTCATCCCTTTTCATCCCTATGTTTTGAGCAGCTAAGGCCCTGGAATCTCAGATCAAATCTTTCCACCTTCAAACCTCAAAGGGTTACCTGGTCACCTTGTGCACTGCCCCCCCCCCCCTCCCACACACCGTCGTCCAGCACGAAACAAGCTCTTTTACCATCTTGTCCACGCTGATCAACTTGGTATCCTGGCCTTATCCCATTTGCCTGCATTTGGTCCAGATCTTGCAAAACAATATATTTGTCTGAAAGGTTTTTGTCCAAATGCTTTTGTATCTGAGACATACATGATTTCTGAGACACTCCTCAAAACTTGTCCTTCTCACCCAAACTTGGTCACATTTTAATACCCCCCTCATGTGATTCATATCATATTATTCTATATTGGTGGAGAACATTTGGCCCATCCAGTCAATGCTGGTTTTCAGAGTAGTCCCATATCAGTTCTATTCCTTAATGTCTACCCATGTAAACAATCCTCTCTCATGTGCACAGTGTTGAGTGTTCTTTCACCTTGTCCTGGGTGGGCTTTAGTACACTAAACCAGCCATTCTCAATCTTTTCTTGGCTATGGCCCTGTTAGGACTCAGCTTAAAGTTTATGGGCCCCCTTCCCTGTGAAACAGTCAAGTTTAGATGGTTCCTTCCGTACTTCTCTCCTCCTGTCTCCATAAAAAACTATTTTAGGATTTTGGTCCATGGCTCCCAGGAGGGGTTGTACGGCTCCCAGTGAGGGAGTTAAAGACTGACCTTTGAATTAATGTTGTAATTCTTGTCCTCTGTTGCAGGTCTGGCGTTGAAGTCTCCACAGTATGATATCTTTATCTTTGACGAGGTGCCAAAGTTTACCCACCCTCTCATTGACACTATCGCTGTGTCTGGTTATAATGCGACCTTGAACTGTAGTGTGAGGGGCCATCCGAAGGTACTGGCCCAACCTGGTCCTTGCATGCACAAAAATTCATTCCGTGGCCCCACGTAGTCTCATTGCTTAGCTTTCATCTTCATTGAATATATACATTAAGATCATGTCACAGGAGCAAAATAGGCCATTCAGCCCATTGAGTCTGCCTTACCATTTAATCATGAGCTGATCCATTTCCCCACACAGCCCCACTGCCTGGGCTTCTCACCAAAACCTTTGATGCCCTGGCTAATCAAGAACCTATCAATCTCTGCCTTAAATATACCCAATGGCCCGGCCTCCACAACTGTCCGAGGCAACAAATTCCTTGGATTCACCACCCTCTGGCTGAAGAAATTCCTCTGCATCTCTGTTCTAAGTGGACATCTTCCACAATTCCATCAATGAAGACCTGTTTGAGGATGTACAAGCTTTTGTGAGGATGTACCTGGGGGAAACCCACACCGTGGCAGGGAAAGTGTGGTGGAGGTCAGGGTCAAACCCAGTCTCCAGCACCCTGAGGCACCATCTCCATCTGCCACGCCACTGTGCAGTCTCCTGCTTACCCTTGATGTAAGAGTTGACTCTAGATTGTTTTCATTCCATTTAGCCGAAGATAACCTGGATGAAGAATCGGATAATCATTGAGAACAACCCTCGATATCGAATGTTCTCCAACCAGGGTGTCTGCACGCTGGAGATTCGCAAGCCCAGTCCATACGATGGAGGCCTGTACACATGTAAAGCGATCAATGACCTTGGTGAGGATGAAGTGGAATGTAAGATGGAGGTTAAAGGTAAGCTCACCATAGCAAATGACGGCATTTCCTCTTTACGTCTTGTGATATGTGTTGGTGAAAGGTTGTGATTGGGCAGTGCAGCAGGATTGGATCCGTGCATGGGTTGGGGAAATACCCTCTACAGAGACAGTGGGCCTCCCCTATAGTGAGGGGCAGGAGAAGGTCATCGGACAAATTTTTTGAGGAAATCAACAACAGAGTGTGGCAGGAGAAAGGAGGGTAGGTGCATGGTTTTGAGAGAGAGGGAGAGAGATACACAAAGGCAAGGAATAGAATGGCATCGAAAGCTTCACTGAAATCCAAGAGTAATAGACTTCAACAGGGCACTGTGGAAGTGGACAGTCAGGGTGGGGACTATGGAAATGGAGTGTTGGGGTGGGGACTGGGGAAGTGGACAGTTGGTGTGGTCACTGTGGAAGTGGACAGTTGGTGTGGTCACTGTGGAAGTGGACAGTTGGTGTGGTCACTGTGGAAGTGGACAGTTGGTGTGGTCACTGTGGAAGTGGACAGTTGGTGTGGTCACTGTGGAAGTGGACAGTTGGGATGGGCTCTGGGTTAGTGGACAGTGGAGGTGGGGACTGGACAGTCAGTGAGGTCACTGGGGAAGTGGGCAGTCAGGGTGGGGACTGGGGAACTGGACAGTTGGTGTGGTCACTGTGGTAGTGGACAGTTGGTGTGGGTCACTAGGGAAGTGGGCATTTGGTGTGGTCACTGGGGAAGTGGGCAGGCGGGGTGGGCACTGGGGAAGTGGACAGTTGGGGTGGGGACTGGTAAAGTGGTCAGTCAATGCAGGGAATGAAGTGAGCAGTCAGGGTGGGCCCTGTGGAAGTGGGTGACACTTAAGTGAAGGTTAACACAGAAACATTTTGGTAGAAAGCGGAAATATCAGGCAATATCAGCCAGAGGGATCTGGGGTATGTGTGTAGTGAACATTAAAGATGCAGGGCAGCTGGGGAAAAGCATTTAAAAATGCACAAAGGATCCCGATGTTTTATCGATATGTTGACAGAGAGCAGAAACAAGGAAGCCATGACAAATCTCTGTTCATGACAGCAGAAGTTGGAACAATGGGGCATGGGGATACATTCTGATATTTCTGAATATGAGTTTCTTGTCATACAAGTGTAGAGACGTTGAAGCCACAGTGAGATGTCCCCATGACAATAATGACCACACATACCATGAGACAGATAAAGAATCTTAAGCAAATTTTCATCATCACCGTTGGTGTTTCAGTTGTGCAGACAGACCTTTTGGTGATCCCAAAGTTGTTTATCAGAATCCACTGTCATGAACGTGTCATAAAATTTGTTGTTTAACGGTAGCAGTTCTAGGGTTCAGGTAGTACAGGGACATTTAAGTGCTGTTGGAATGAAACTGTTCTGGAATGTAGAGGTGTTGGTCTTGAGGCTCCTGTACCTTCTGGCTGAAGGCAGCAGTGAGAAGAGGTTGTGCTCAGTGATGGGGAACCTTGGTGATGTTGGCTGCCTTCTTGAGGCAGTGCCTCCAGAGATGTCTGCTCTGGACGGGAGGTCAGAGCCTGTGATGGATTTCACAGTTCATTAAATATTGTACACCAGGGGCAGGCCACGGAAACAAGTACGGTTGCAAGGAAAGGGGGCTTTAGGTTTAAGTGGCAGAACCTTGATAGACAGTACTTTTTTTACAAGAGTTTATTTAAATGGTCACAAAACTACAGGCAGAACCACAGCTAAACATACTACAGCATTGGCATTGTTAGAATCCACAATAAGCAGTAAATGGATACTGCCCCTTTGTACCATACAATTTACATTTTCAAATTCAAATCCCGTTGTTACTATTTACCACACATTCGACCCCCTGGGGGCCCTGACTGGCAGTATTAGTGCAAGGTGTAATCTGAACAGCTCCTTGGGTTGTTCAGAGCTGTGTCTGTTGCTTGTAAACATGTTGTGCATGGGTTATGTTTATCGAACCAACGTGTCATCTTATATTTGCAAACAGCCCAGGTAATTCCTGTGCGTTTGAGGGGGAGAGAGAGTGAGTGATTGCACTCGTGAGCAGCTCCACTGACGAACCCAGCCGTGAAGTGTGAGAAATGCTCAGGTCCCTGCTGATCCTGCTCCCATTTAAACTTGCCATCGGCTGTCCTTGTGCATTGCCTCAACATGCTTGTCCAGGGCCCAGCCCAAACTCTGCACCCAATGACAGTCCTTGGAAAAGACACTGCCCCAAAACCTTGCTGACCTCAGCTAATTCTCAGTGGCTGTGACAATCATTTTATTTGCATATTTGAAGAGCTGATTGGCAATGAAATCTGTCTCTGGAATGTCCCTGCTCAGGTGGTGCCAACTCTGGATATTAAGTCTCTCCCCTCCTCTATTTTGTTTGATTCCTTCAAAACTGCTGATGGAAGTTTATGGAATGTGTTATTTTATTTAACACCACCTCAATTAGGTGTGACATTGTCACATTGTGTCCTGACTTGCTCTCCTTGGTGTGTGTGTGTGTGTATGTGTTTTTAAATGGAAACCTGGTGCTTTATGAACTCTGACCAACGGGATGAAGTTTTCGTTGGTGAAGGCATGGATCGTGGCACAAGTTGGATTGTTGCTGCATGGCACTGAAACCCATGCGGGGCGATGCTCGTTTGGAACTGGGTCTATTGGTGCATTGTTTGAATCTATTAGGGATACATGATGCTCTTGTGCAAAATGAACGATAAGGAACGCTGCAATGAATTCTCCTTATGGTTTCCAGTTTCTCGTCTGCTTCCCAAATAAACTGGCTCCTAATGAGCTACAATGAATGGCTGTGTGTCCGTACTAAATCCTTTGGAACAACAGCAGGAGGGAAGTTCCTCTCGGGAGCAAAGTACAGATTTCGGGAATGAACTGTGTATTCAACAACACACTGGTGTCAGCAGTAATCTTGTTGAGCAGATGATCAGAACCAGCTGAGATGTGACGAGGTCTTGGGATGTCAGCATTGTTAGAGATTGACAATTGATCGTTAAGGTTCCTTTAGTCCTGCTGGGAGACTGAGTGAGGCAGGTAAATTTTCATCCCTAAGAACAGATGGCTTCCACCATAGTCCCGATGCATCAGATTTCAGATTTATTGTCGGAGTATATACATGACATCACATACAACCCTGAGATTCTTTTCCTGCGGGCCAGGCAGAATTGGCGGTGCAAAAAAAAACTCTATACAGTGGAAACATGTAAACAAATAATGTGCAAACCAGAGAGGAAAAAAATTCAATAAAATGCACAAGTACGAGTCCTTAAATGAGTCCCTGATTGAGTTTGTGTTTGAGGAGTCTGATGGTGGAGGGGTAGCAGCTGTTCCTGAATCTGGGGGTGTGAGTCTTGTGGCCCTGATACCTCTTTCCTGATGGTAGCAGTGAGAACAGAGTGTGTGTTGAGTGATGTGGATCCCTGATGATTGCTGCTGCTTTCCAATGGCAGCGTTCCCTGTAGATGTTCTCGATGGTGGAGAGGGTTTTGCCTGTGATGCCCTGGTCTGTGTCCACTATCTTTTGCAGAGCTTCACGCTCAGGGGCACACTTTCCACCACACCTCTATAGAAATGTGGTAGGGTTTCTGATGTCATATTAAACCTCCACAAACTCCTGAGGAAGTAGAGGCGCTGATGTGCTTGATGTGTTGGGTCCAGGAAAATTCCTCTGAGATAGTGACTCCCAAGAAGTTAAATGTTCTCACCCTCTCCACCTCCATCCCCCAATGATCATTAAATGACTCTAGTTTGAATGCCTATTGTCTAGAGAAATATTCCCAATTGTAAGGCAAATGGGGAATCAGATGCAACCAAAATCCATATGTCACAAGTTAATTTCAAACTGTAGCAGGCTCAATCTTTATGGAAGACTTGCTCTCAAATCAGTTAAGCTGGGAATCCCAAAATTGCAAGGTTTATGACACATTAAAAGACCTGTTGCTGAGTTTGATTCAATTGAATTGAGGGAGGGTGAAGACCACAATTTGAAGTAATGTTCAAGGCCAGGTCATGGTCAGATATCGGGTGGGGACTATTTCCCCAGGTCTATGGTAAATGACATGGCTCATGGAATAAACCACTCTCTGATCTTCTGCCGTCTGGTACTGCTGGCAGTAGTTGGCTCCATTCCTTATCAAAGTGCGAACAAATATTGGAACATTTCCAAAGAGGTTTGCTTCTGGTTGGTGTTGGAGCACGTATTGCTGAGATAATCTGGTGGGGACTGTGAATGGGTGGGATGGATGGAATGATCAGGGGATGGTGTTGTGCCCTGATATTTTGAGCCTGGTTGGAGAGCGAAAACCATTCCGAAAACCAGCCGTTTGCAGATAGTGTCAGATAGTATTCAACAGGGGATACCACCAACCGTCTTTCCAAAGTTTTTCACCCATACTAATCTCTGTGAATTGCCTCTTTGACAAATATCGCCGTTTTTTCTGATCACGGCTGCATGCTTTCAACTCAGATCACTGTTTAAACCCTTAACATTTCTCCACTGTGCATCTTTTTCCTTGGCACGGGCTCTTACACCTTGTTGCTTCTGCTTGCACTGCATCGGTTCCCTCTGCCCCTTGACCTCTAGTCAACAGTGGAAGACAGTAGCGTTGATTCCACATGGTGTGTTCTGCTGAAGTTTCACAGTGTGTCTCTTTCTCTCCTTAGTTGCGCAGTAAGGATATGTGATTTGTATATGTTCATCCAGGTAAGCTTTCATATGAACCAAAGCATATGAAGCTTATGAACTACCACCTCTCTTGCCTGAGCAGGCCTGATTTTCCTTGTTTGGACTGCACAGGCTTCAAAGTGCTAATCTGCCATGGAGACCATAAATCAGAGGAACGGCTATCTTGGCAACCACTGTTCTTTCGAAAGTCCGTATTTACTCCCCAAGGAGATGATGCATTTTGTTGCTCTTTAATCCAAGTTCATGTCTGCCTGTACTGGATCCTGCCTCCAGCAGTGCACAAAATTTGGGTGTAAGCCAACCAAAAATTGGCAGAGAGATCCAGCAAACGATTAGACGAACCGATGCTAGTTATAGCCCAGGGCTAGTAGACACAGGGTGTGTATCGAGCAAATAAAGGGAAGCTATTCCCATTGGCTCATGGCCAAGGAGGAGATGGAGACAAGGTTTTGATCAGAGGGTAGATGTGAGGAACTCCTTCTTTGTGCAGGACAGTGATCATCTGGAGCTCCCTGCCTATGGGGCACAGTCAATCAGAGTCTTCATTTGGAGATGGGTGTGTAGGGAAATCAAAAGGACAGACCAATTGGACTGACAGGTTTGGAGTACAGAGAGCTCGATGGGCCAAATGTCTTCTGTGGCGTAACAATTCACAACGCTGTTACTGCTCCAGTGACCTGGTTTCGAATCTGGTGCTGTCTGTAACAAGTTTGTATGTTCTCCCATGTCCGTGTGGCTTTCCTCCAGGTGCTCCAGCATACTGGGGGTTGCAGGTTAATTGGGTGTAATTGGGTGGCATGGACTGTAGTCTAAATTTAAATTCACCACTCTATAAAGCTCAGCTTCCACTCTCTCAGAAGTAAATGTATCCAAGTCTGGGCAACACATTTCAGGAAGAGAAGGTTAAGCCGGTGTAACCAGAATGAAGTTGGGGTCAGGAGTGTGCATAAAGGGTCAGCAGGGGTCCCATCCCCATGTTAGTGGTGAAGCATATTATACATACACACATCGGTATGAATTCAATGTGCATCTGCTTCACATGCCCAGCTAACTCCTGTGTGATCCAGTTGAACATAATGTCCTAGAGCTATACAGAGAAACCAGGCCCTTCAACCCACTGTTCTGTGCTAGCCATCCATACTAATCTCATGCATCAGTGCTTGGTCCGTAGTCTTTGTACCTTGGACATTTTATTGTTTGTTGTCCACCTTTCTTTTACGGAGAATAAAAGGTTGTAGCACATACACTGAGGGTACATTCAATTCATTGGAACTAGGGATCAAATCCTTAAAAGAGCCAGCTGATTCAGGAATTTTTAAAAAAGATTAATTTAGACAAACTGCATGGTAACAGCCCCTTCTAGTCCACAGGCCACACCCAATTGACCAACAACCCCCCCAGAATGTTTTGAATGGTGAGAGGAAACCGGAGCCCCCCTGGGAAAAATGTACAAACTCCTTACAGACAGTGCAGGATTTGAACCCTGGTTGCTATAACAGTGCTGTGCTAATGTGCTAATAACCATGCTGCCCTGAGCAAGGGCAGCTTGAGTGCACTGCTGTTGGGTTCATTCAGGAGCCTGATGGCTGTGGGGAATAAATTGTCTTTAAGACCGTCTCTTGCACTCATGTTGAAGGTTGGGTGGTCAGCTCCAATTTATTTACTTGAAGAATCTATAGGAAAGAAAATAAATAAAAATGTTTCTGTGAAATACTTGAATACGATGTATTAATAACCTGATGAGGTAGATAGTTTGAAGCCTCAGACTGATAATGGCCTGACCATAAGTAGGTCAAAAGCGATAATGAGTTATTCCAGGCAATTTGACATTGCAAATTTCATGTCAGAACATTCCTGCTCTGGTGCCCGATCTTGATGACCATGATAGGTGAGCACCCATGGGCAGATACATCCAGCCCTCTCCTTCCCCAATCCCTGACTACATATCAGTCTCCTCTATGGCATATTTAGCACTTGAACCCTTGCACTCGAGAGGAAAATTGGTTCCACCGTGTGGCCTGCTCTTCATTGTCACCAAATTATGAGGTACCTGCTGATGGACCAGAGGAAGTGGCAATGTCATCACCTTTATAACATTTATTTGAGACTAATGGCAATCTCCAGCACATTAACAATTTCCAAACGAAACATCATGGAAACTATATGGAACTTGGCGTGGTGCGGACTGCAAGAGTTGAATTTGAATGTTTGTCTGGTTTTGGTAAGCTGGTAACCTTTTCAATGAAAGCTGTTGAAAATATTGTTCGGGGATGGGACAGGAAAGGAGGAATCATTCATTCTGCTTGATTAGGGCCATTCTTCGACTCAATGGGTTTTACCGTATGTATGCATGTAATAGCCGATACCATGTAAAAGTTGACCACCTATTTTTGGCTCCGGCCGCCCACCCATCCAAACTCCCAACACACCAAACGATGCAGGTACTTATTGTGATCAAAAGTAGTATGCGTCAAATAGTCGACCCCCTAAATTTTACTCTAAAATTGGTCCACAAAATTTGACTATTATACATGTATATATGGTAATTAAATCTTAATATTCTAAGACTTTGATGAAGAAACAATGATTTATGGAAAAAATAGGGTCAACATTTAAGATGTTTGAGAACTTCAATTGAAAACTGTTTAGCTGCAAATTTTACTTTTAAAAAGTAGAATTAGTTTGAAATATTTCCAGCTGGTGTGGGAGAAGGAGGAGGTGGGAGAGTGAGCACTTAAGTAGGATCAAGTGGAAAAACACAAAATTTGCCATTGCTGGAACGTTGAGTAAACATCGAGATGCCAGAGGGACTCTGTGTGATAGGCAGCGTCCGTGGGGGGGGAAGATGGTCAGTCAACATTTGAGTCGGGATTAAAGTAGAAAGGGGTATAAAAATGCAGGCAAGAGTTGCATTGTGGAAGGACAGACTAAGAAAGGAAACACACAGTAAATGGTCAGGCACTGAGGAGTGTGGTAGAACAGAGAGATCTGGGAAAACAGATACATAATTCCCTGAAAGTGGCATTACGGTGGACAGGGTTGTAAAGAGAGCTTTTGGCATATGAGCCTTCATAAATCAAAATACTGAGAATAGGAGTTGGGATATTATGGTCAAATTGTATAGGACATTGGTGAGACCAAATTTGGAGTATTATGTGCAGTTCCAGTCACCAAACTACAGGAAAAATAGAAAGAATGTAGAGAAGGTTTACTGGGGTGTTGCCTGGACTTCAAGGACTGAGTTACAGGGAAAGGTTAAACAGGTTAGGACTTTATTCCCTGGAGTGTAGAAGAATGAGGGGAGATTTGATAGAGGTATTTAAAATTATGAGGGGGACAGACAGAATAATGTAGGTCGGCTTTTTCCACTGAGGGTCAGTGAGATACAAACCAGAGGACATGGGTTAAGGGTGAAAGGGGAAAAATTTAGGGATGTGGAACAAGGTGATGAAAGCAGGCACAATTTAAATATTTAAGAGGAATTTGGACAGGTATACGGATGAGAGAGGTATGGAGGGCTAGGGGCTGGGTGTATGCCAGTGGAACTAGGAAGGAAAATAGTTCAGCATGACTAGAAGGGCCAAAGGGCCTGCTCTGTGCTGTAATGTTCCATGTTCTATGGGTGATTAAAAAGTACAACAAGGTGGAAAGAAGCTGGGACGTGATAGAGATATCTGTGTGGGAATGATTGGAGGAATTGAAGTGGTTGGCCACAGGAAGATCAAGTTCAACCCCACACACAGAGCGCAGGTGTTGAGCAAAGGGAGTCACCCACTCTGCGCTTGGTCTCACAGAATATCAGATTCAGAATCAGGATTTATTGTCATGAACGAGTCACGAAATTTGCTGTTTTGCTGCAGCGTCATAGAGCAAACATTTGTATAAACCACCTTATGAAAAATACATAAAAATAGATTCTGATGGCAGTGGGGAAGAAGCTGTCCTTGTGCCGCTGGGTGCTTGTCTTCCAACACCTGTACCTTTTCGCCAATAAGAGGGCCTGGTCTGGGTGGTGGGGGTCCTTGAGGATAGAGGCTGCTTTTTTTTTTAAGGCATTGCCTTATGGAAATGTCCTCGATGGAGAGATGTCTGGTGCCTGTGTTGTCGCAGGCTGAGTTAACAGGAGTTTTTTCCTGTTGTGAGCATTGGTGCCTCCATACCAGACAGTGATGCAACCAGCCAGAATGTAGAGGGTACACCAAATGTAGTTTGTGTAAGGTTGATGGTGTTGGTGTCTAAATAGTTTTTTTTTGATGCACCATCAGTTTCTGATTAAATCATCTGGCCACAGGCACATCAGGTCATCTTGAAAACTGAATCCTTGTTTCTTATCATGCAGGTGGCTTTGAATTTGGCGAGCTCATGTTACAAGGCGTGCCACTGAACATCATTGACCTATACGTGGGCTCAAAGTCTGTTTTACCCCCGAAAGAGTGATGGTCATCATATTGTGTGTCGTCCACGATTTGTCTCTCTTCTTGGATGAGGATATGGTTATAGTTTATTGTTAAGAGTTTGACAGTGCTTTCAATGTTCACAGGCTTGCAATGTTTTCGTTTTGAACTCTCAATAAGCATCTTATACACTGATCGGGACTTTCAACATATCAATGCATCAGTAAAACAATTTGCCTTTTGTTTTGGAAGGCAGGAAGAGGAGGGGTAGGAATTAAGTTTGTTTATGTTGGCACAAAATGCTGAGTACAATGAGAAGGGTTCTTTTGCAACAGACTAACTGGTTATCTCATGTAAAGGGTATCAGGTTGGAATTAAAGGAAAGGCCCATTAGCATCAGTAAAAGCTCAGAGATGGTGGAGGAATGCAGCAGGTCTCACAGCATCCGTTAGTACCAAGAAGGGGTAGGATGATAGCTCTGTTGTTGGGTTCATTCATGAGCCCGATGCCTGCGGAGAAGAAACTGTCTTTAAGCCTGCTGATGCGTGCTTCCACATGCTTGAACCTTCTCTCTGGTGGGACGAGGGAGAACAGAGTGTGTCCAGGATTTGGTGAGCCCTCAGTATGTTGCTTGTTTGTTTCTATAGCTGTAATTTCTAAGCTTATTTCAATATGAGATGAGATTGAATCTTGCACGATGAAAGTAATGGAAGTTTGAGCTAAATGTCACAATGACTTTACCACCTATTATCATTCAACACTAGCGCAAGGTTAGGAATGTGTGCGTTAACAATGCCTATACATTTATCGGCTGCCTTGTGTTAGTTCGAGGATTTCTTTCAGTCAATGCACATGGTCCAGATGTCCTCTGTGAAGGTTTATGCTGCGCACGCAGCCTGCTGAACCCCTCTCTACCAGATGATGTTCCCATTCACCTGCACTGCTTTCTTTCACCAACTACCTTTCCACCTTGTTCTCATCTGCAGATTCTGAGCCTGATCCCAAACTCCACATGCCCTGTAAATTCCACACAGTTTTAAATATCTTGATCAATTTCTCCGTTGGCCTTCGATTACATTGAGGAGTATTTGTTTAACTCATTGTAAAGTGCTGGAATATCTGTATTGCATGAAAAGTGCTTTGAAATGGTAAATAAATGTCTTCAAATATGTTTTCTTTGTACTTTTTCCACATTTATTATTGATGTGACATACTGACTTTTTCCCTAATGTAGAAGTAACAGCACATTACAATCTACTCGTGACAGAATTGCTCAGAATGTAGAACACTACAACACAGTACAGGCCCTTCAACCCTCAATGTTGTACTGACCCATATATTCCTACCAAAAAGAAATACTGAACCCTCCCTACCTTATAACTCTCTATTTTTCTTTAATCCATGCGCCTGTCTAAGGTTCCTTCAATGCCCCTAATATTCAGCCTCCATCACCATCCCCAACAAGGCATTCCAAGCACCCACAACTCTGTGTTTTTAAAAAAAAACACCTTACCCCTGACGTCTCCATTAAACTTCCCTCCCTTCACTTTGTACATATGTCCTCTGGTGTTTGCTATTCTTGGCCTGGGGAAAAGGCAATGGCAGTCTATCTCATCAATGCCTCTATTAAGTCTCCCCTCATCTTTCTAAGCTCCAAAGAGAAAAGTCCCCCCCCCCCACCCCATCTCTCCTTTCCCTGTCTCCTTCTGCACAGACATGATCTGTGGGTCTGGATTCCTCCCCTATTGTTGAGTTCTGAGATATCCTGCCTCTGATTTTTCCTTGAAGGAGGGTTCAGAGCTGCAAGGTTGGCAATATATCACTTGCCTCTTTTTGGCTGACACCCTGTCCCAGGGATGACCTGAATTGACTGGGATGGGCTCCAGGGGAAAAGGAGCAGTGTCCGAGCGCCGGTGCAAGTTGATAAAACCAGCGGGTAAGGGGGGACATTCCGATCCGATCCCTGGGGATGAGGGGGAAACGGGACGCCAGTGGAAAAGGGGCTCGTCTCCTGTAGCTGCTGATCAGATGGGCTGAGGTTCCCCCCCCCGTTATGTTCCCCCCTCCTGTATGTCCCTCCCTCCCATATGTCCCCCCCCATATGTTCACCCCCTCCTGTATGTCCCCCCCGTATGTTCCCCCCTCCTGTATGTTGACCCCTGCTGTATGTTCACCCCCCCGTATGTTCCCCCCCTCCTGTATGCTCACCCCCCCCGTATGTCCCCCCGTATGTCCCCCCGTATGTTCCCCCCCTGTATGTTCACCCCCCCGTATGTTCCCCCCCTCCTGTATGCTCACCCCCCCCGTATGTCCCCCCGTATGTTCCCCCCCGTATGTTCACCCCCCCGTATGTTCACCCCCCCCGTATGTCCCCCCGTATGTTCCCCCCTGTATGTTCCCCCCCGTATGTTCCCCCCCCGTATGTCCCCCCGTATGTTCCCCCCCATATGTTCCCCCCCCGTATGTTCCCCCCCGTATGTTCCCCCCCGTATGTTCCTCCCCGTATGTTCCCCCCCCGTATGTTCCCCCCCTCCTGTATGTTCACCCCCCCCGTATGTCCCCCCCCGTATGTTCCCCCCCGTATGTTCCCCCCCGTATGTTCCCCCCGTATGTTCCCCCCCCCCGTATGTTCCCCCCCTCCTGTATGTTCCCCCCCCCGTATGTCCCCCCGTATGTCCCCCGTATGTTCCCCCCCGTATGTCCCCCGTATGTTCCCCCCCGTATGTTCCCCCGTATGTTCCCCCCCCGTATGTTCCCCCCCTCCTGTATGTTCACCCCCCCCGTATGTCCCCCCGTATGTTCCCCCCTGTATGTTCCCCCTCCCGTATGTCCCCCCCTCTTGTATGTGCCCCCCCCATCAGCCCCCCTTCGCCTCCGCATTCCTGCTCCACCTGCCCGAGGCTCCGCCCCCTTCAAGCCCCCGTTTCCTGAGATCCCGCCTCCCACCTGTCACTCAGACCCGGGCCCCGCCCATCGTTGCCGGGCCCCGCCCATCGTTGCCGGGCCCCACCCTCCCTCGGCCCCGCCCCACCGCCGATGACGCGAGGACTCCGACCGCCCCGCCCCCCGGGTGATGACGCGCCCTTCCCGCCGACGCTGTCATGGCCGCCGGCTTCTTGCAGCCGCTGAGCGAGGCGCAGCTGAAGCGGTTGGACGAGCACCGGTACCGGGCGGCGGGTCGCTCGCTGCTCGAGCCGCTCCTGCAGCTGTTCTGGGGCTGGCTCATCACCCTGGTGCCCGCCTGGCTGGCGCCCAACACCATCACCCTGCTCGGCCTCGCCACCAACGTGCTGAGCACCCTGCTGCTGGTCTACCACTGCCCCGGGGGCACCGAGCAGGTAGGCCCGGGGGGGCCTGGAGCACCGCGGGGGGCCTGGAGTACCGTGGGGGGGCCTGGACTACCAGGGGGGCCTGGAGTACCGTGGGGGGGGGCTGGAGCACCGGGGGGGGGGCCTGGAGCACCGGGGGGGGGGGCCTGGAGCACCGGGGGGGGGCCTGGAGCACCGGGGGGGGGCCTGGAGCACCGGGGGGGGGCCTGGAGCACCGGGGGGGGGCCTGGAGCACCGGGGGGGGACCTGGAGCACCGGGGGGGGCCTGGAGCACCGGGGGGGCGCCTGGAGCACCGGGGGGGGGCCTGGAGCACTGGGGGGGGGCCTGGAGCACCGGGGGGGGACCTGGAGCACCGGGGGGGGGCCTGGAGCACCGGGGGGGCGCCTGGAGCACCGGGGGGGGGCCTGGAGCACTGGGGGGGGGCCTGGAGCACCGGGGGGGGGCCTGGAGCACCGGGGGGGGGCCTGGAGCACCGGGGGGGGGGCCTGGAGCACGGGGGTGGGGGGGCTTGGAGCACGGAGGGGGGGGGAGCAGGGTAAATTAGGGAAACCAGCTGGTCCTTACGGGCCCCCCGGGGGCGGGGGTCGGGGCCCCAAGGGTTGGGTGTTGGAATCAAAGGGAGAGTGCAACGGGGAAGGGGTGACCGGGTTCAAGGAATGGTGTGGTAACTGGGTCCCAGGGTTTAATTTGGGAGTATGGTTGGGCCCTGAGGAAGGGTCTTGTGTGACAATGGAAATAGACCAGGGACTTTGGGAGGTGAGTGGGTTAGTGAAGAGATGTGCATGGGGAAAAGAAGTGGAATGCGGTCAGGGGTGATTATTGGATGCTGGGATGAGGTGGAGGGAACTGCAGAATGTGGTGCAGTGTAACAAACCCACAGACTCCCACAGTGACACTGCCCATTCAGTCTCCTGTAAGGATGCTATCCCTTTCTCTCAGTCTCTCAGCCTTTGGCCCATTTGCTGTCAAGATGCTGCCTTCCATTACAGGACATCTTTCTTTTTCAGGCAGCACAACTTCCCCTCTACTGTGGTCAGTGGAGCCATCTTGCAGTCGATAGGGTTGTATAGAAAGCTTTTGGCACGTTGGCCTTTGTACAGGAGTTGGGATGTTATGTTGAAGTTGTACAAGGCATTGTTGAGATCAAGTTTGGGATTAATGTATGCAGTACCCCAACTATAGGAAAGATATCAATAACATTCAAGATTGATTGAATTTAGATGTATAGTATGGTAACAGGTCTTACTTGCCCAAAAATCTGTTGCGCCCAAATATCCCAATTAACCACAGACCATGGTACGTTTTGGAGATTCCATTATTGTCATTTAATATCACATGTTCTTGTTCCTCCCTACCCACCTCTCTCTGATCCCAGTACTTTTCCTTGCACACCCACAAAAGCTCCACATCGAGGAGACCAACAGACACTTGCACTGTTGCAGAACATTTACACTCTGTCTGCCACGGCCATCCAAGGGGCCCCGTTGGAATGCCATTTCAATGCCCCTTCCTGATCCTACCCTGACCTGTCTGTGCTGGGCCTTCACTGACCGAACAAGGCCTAAAATAAACTAGAGGAACAGCACCTCACATTTCAATGGTCTGAAGAGTGAATGTTCTGATTTCAGGTACGAGTTGCCTCTATCCTGTAACCCTTTGTCCCATTTCCCACCCAGTCACCACTCGTTCTTATCCCCCTCCATCTCCACACCAGATTCATCTGCTGCTTCCCCACCTGGTTTCATCTGTTCTTTATACCACCTTTCTGGCAACCTCCAGCTGGATGGCATTAACATCGACTTCTCAGGTTTCCATGACCCCCCCCCCCAGTCAATCTTTCTCCTTTCTTCCACTCTTGTCTCTCTTCCCTTTCCTTTCAGTCACCCCCTCCCCCGATCAATTCATACTTTTTTTTCCTGTCCTCCTACCCATGTCTAATTATGGCCTTTTGTCTGTTGGTCTGTGCTCTTCCCCCTGCCCTTTCTTTCCTTCTCCCCAGCCTTTTAATTCGGGTGCCTGTCTTCTTTTTACTCATATCTTGAGGTAGGGCTCAGGCCAAAACATCAGTTATATATCTTTACCTCCTATGGACGCTGCAAGACCAATTGAGTTCCTCCAGTACTTTGTTTATAGTTCCAATGTTCCAGGGTCTGCACACTTCCTGTTTACTTCCCTTTGTTTTTCCTGCCTCTCTTTCCCTTTGTGTGGCATGTGCCAATCTACTGTGCCATCCATCATGCTTTACCTGATTTACCAATCCCACATGGGGCCTCTGTCCCACCCTGTCCTCTTTGCATTGATTTGTTACTTACATTCGAGATTATTTAACTCAAAGGAGAGGTTGGACAAACTTGGGTTGGTTTCTCTGGAGCTGTGAAGGATGAGGGGCGATCGGATGGAAGTTATAACATTTTTGGAGACAGAATATTTTTCTCAAATATTATTAGATGACATGCGTTTAATGTTAAGTTTAAACGTTATGCAGGACATTTTTTTTTACACAGTATTTAACACAGTGATGGTTGTTTGGAGCAGGCTTTAAGTTAGATGCATGAATATACAGGGAGTGGAGGGATCGCAATTATATACACACAGGATTTGGTAATTTGGCATCATGGTCAGCACAGACTTTGTGGGCTGAAGGATCTGTTCCTGTGCTGTACAGTCTGTGTAGAACTGAATCATCCTTTTGCTCCCTGTCATAAACTCAGCTTCCTTAATCATTAACTTGCCCCTTTACAGAGCAATTAGATTATTCCTAATCTCTGTCTTGTTCAACCTTTAGTTGACTTTCAGTCCTCGTAGCCACACATCACCTGACTCCTGCTTCTTCCTCTGTGCTGAAAACTTTGACTGCTTTTTTAACCTCTAGATTTAAGTTCCCAAATCCTCATCATCCACTACTCCTGATTTGCTGACCTTCCTTGGGTCATAGAGTTCTGAACGGGTCCTTGGGTCCCACTCGTCCGTGCCGACCAAGTTGTCCACCTGGCCCATATCCCTCTAAACCTTCCCTATCCACTTAACTCTCCAAAAGTCTTTCAAATGTTGTCATTGACCCTACTTTTCCAGTGTCCTCTGGCATCTCCTTCCATTTACCCACTGTGTGGGAGAAAAAAAACATGCCTCAGCTCCCTTTTAAATCTTTCTCCCCCTCACCTTAATCTATCTCCTCCAGTGTTAGACTCCCTGACCCTGATCCAACATTTATTTCATCTATATCAGGGACCTGGAGGTGTGCATGTGTGCCACAGGATTAAAACCTCTGCCTTGCATTCATGTTTCTTCATGTTATTGCAACACCTCTCCATCTGTTTAATAGCCTCCATCCTTCCACAGACACTTCTCTGCACGTCCCACACTCTGCCTTTCAGATGAGTCCCATTTTAATTGCTCCACCACTGATGGCTGTGTTTTTGGCAGTTGTTATCTGAACTCTGGAATTTCCTCTTTTTATCACTCCATCTTGCTTAAAAGTTTGATCATTGCTGTAATTTTTAAATTAAATTTTAAACTTAGACATACAGCATGGTAACGGGCCCTTTCAGCTTGTGCTGCTCAATTACACCCATCTAACCTCCGCCCCCGTACATTTTGAAGGGTGGGAGGAAACCGGAGCACCTGGATAAAACCCACACAGACATGAGGAAAATGTACAAACTCCTAACAGACAGTGTGAGATTCAAACCATGGTCCCTATCGCTGGCACTGGAACAGCGTTGCACCAACTGCTACTCGAACCATGCTGCCTCTAAATGTAGATTGTAATATAGAATGTTATTCCACGCTGGTTGAACCATAGCTTAGTTTTGCATACAGTTCTTTCCACCGCAGTACATGAAATACGTCATTGTCCACGAAAGGATTCAGAGGAGAATGGTTGGCCTTTAGTCCCCCACAATAGTTTTCATTAATTCAGTGGCTGGTAGACTTTTATCTGTGCTGTACTGTTGTATGTTGTAATTGGAAATTAAACATCTGCTGATGTTGGAAATGTAAAATAAAAATAGAAATGCTGGAAGTACTTAGGTTGTATTGTTACGAGCCCAGAGGACTCCAAAACCCAGCACCAATAGATATTCACCAAGACAAATGGTTACTTAAACAAAAGTTGCTTTTAATTATCTTTAAACATGAAAATAGAATCACACGTCAAGTTATCACTATTGACTTACTTAACCTAACTTAACCCCCTTCTAATTCTAAGCACACATGTCTATGGTTCACAGTCCAATCTCGCTTCTCATTCCTCCAAGTTCACTGGTTGCAGGTAATTCTCATACTGTGCTCAGAATTTAACATTTATAAAGTTCACCAGGCTCTGGTGCTTGAAAGGTAAATGGTTACTGCTTAGGAAGGTTCTTGTCAGTTTTCAGAGAGAGATTTGTTTGCTGGACACCCACAACTGATTCCTTTTTAATCAGCCACTTCAGTGTCTTGCCAAAGAAACTTGCCCCTCAGGGTTCTCCAGATGATAACCTCTTTCTTTCAGGTTACCACAGAGTTCCATTTTGTTTCTCTTATTTCATGTGAAACATTAGGCAGCCAGTCCTCTCCTCTTGCATGAACCACGAAGGCTTTGACCAGGCTGAACTAACCACTCACAACCTGTCTTCCAAATGGGGTTTTCCACAAGCTTGTCCTGCTGCTGGCTGCAAAACTGATCTCTCTCTCTCTCTCTCTCTCTCTCTCTCTCTCTCTCTTTCTCTCTCTCTCTCAGAGAAAGCCTGTTTTACTCTCTCTGCTTGCAAAAGCACACGACCCTCCGAGGACAGCAAGTTCTACTCTAGAGAGTCTGCAGCACCGACAAGTTCTTTCATCTGTTGCCTTTTTGTAAACAACTTTCCATTAGTGAAGTCTCTTGGCATTCTCCAAAGCTTTTGGAAAGGCTCTGAGGCCGATAGGTCTAGCATTAGCAGAGCTCCAGTATTTTACATAAGATCTATTTTAAAGTGTTTTTATGTGACCTACACTAAAAATCTGGCCCCAATTTATCTTCCAAAAACCTATCTATATACTCTGTCACAGTATCTACAAAAGAAAAATCAGCAATTCAGGTTTGTCAGAACTAGAAAAGTTAAGGGAAAAGATCTTTTTGGGAGAGAGGAACTGGAGGAAGATTTCAGTGAGGTGAATGAAGGCGCTTTATCTGTAATCTGTTTTTGTGGGTGGACAGCTTTCTGCCGCCATTCTCAATCCTACCTCCTAGACAGGTAGATGGCATAGCTGTTAGCACATCACCTTTACAGTGCCAGCGATCGGGGTAGGGATTTGAATTCTGCACTATCTGCATGGGTGCTCCAGTTTCCTCTAACTCCTCAAAACGGACTGGGAGTTGGTCATTTGGGTGTAACTGGGCTCGTGGGCTGAAATGGCCTGTTATCATGTTGTATGTCTAAAATTTAAAAAAAAAGATTAGCTATAATGTATTGTAGAGAATCACAAAATCTAGGAGGCACTCGAATGGTCAGACAGCATCTGTAGAAAGCAATAGACAGTCGATGTTTTGGGTCAGAAACCATTCATAAGGAACAGCAAGAACAAGGCAGACGACTGAATAAAAGGAGGATGAGCACGGAGGGGGAAGGAAAGGAAGCAGATGGAAGAGTGATGGAGAAAGGGGCTAAGAAAGATGTCATGGAGGGAAGGAATGGGGTCTGGAGGAGGGTTGTAGGTTGCACAAAAGTGGTGAAGGAGGGTAAAGAGGAGGTGTGGAAAACAGGAGGCGGCGAGCAGAAGCTGGAGGCTGAGATTGATGCTGTCCAGTTGGAGACTGCCAAGATGGAATACAAGGTGTTTTTACCTCCCATTTATGTGATGTCCTCAACTTGGCAGCACGAGGCCGTGAACTGACATGTCCATTTGGGAATGGGAAGTGGAATTGAAGTGGCTAACTACTGGAGGGATCCTGGCTTTTCTGGCAGAATGAATGATGGTGCTCGACAAAGCGATTTTACCCAATCCCACCCCAATCTGCATCCAGTCTCCCTGTTGCAGAGGGGGCTATGTCAGGAGTTGTGTTATGGAGCAAGTGTGTGCACTGCAGGTTCCCACAAACAAGTGGAGCTGATCATTCTAACTGCGATGTTGATTGATATTGGTTACGGTATAGAATCACTGTGTTTCTATTGGGAAGTAATGCCACACTGTCTTTTGCATCAGCTCATGACAGTTTCAATTCTATCGAGTTGATACTCTGGAATATCAGTGTGCATTTTGCAGCCCAGAGTGAACAGGGGAAAACTCTGATGTAGAAATGATCATAGGCTGACCTTGGTTTTTGAGATGCAATATTAATGTATTTTTTGTTAACTTTCATTGAAACAGTTTGAATGTTGAATGGCATGTACAGAGTAGATGTAGAAAGATTGTTGGTCATGGTAGAGGAGTCTAGAACAGGAGGGCACAACTTCAGAATTAAAGGGCGCCCATTTAAAACAGATGCAGAGGAATTTCATTAACCAGTAAGTAGTGAACGTGTGGAATTTGCTGCCATGGGCGGCTGTGGAGGACAGGTCATTGGGTGTATCTAGGGTAGAAATTTATAGATATCTGAATTGCCAGGGTATCGGTTATGGGAAGAAGGTCGGTCAGTGAGGCTGAGTGGGAGAGTGGATCACCTCATGATTAAATGGCAGAGCAGACTTGATGGGCTGAATGGCCTATTTCTGCTCCTATGTCTTGCAGAGACAATTCAAGTTCTATGGGGTTGATGTTCCTCTTTTCACTGTCATGGCTGAACTGTTCCTTCCTCTTCACATTACTCCAAAGCAGCACCGACTGTCCTTCAGAGAATTTGTTTTACTCTATAGCGTTCAATTGAAACTGCTCAGATTGCTTGCTCTTTCCATTTTATCTTTTTTCCCCTTGGGAAAGGAACACTTTTCAAATTGTCATGTAAAATGGGGTTAACCGGGCCATTTGCTCAGTTGATGACTCAGGTACACGTAATTTGAAAGGGTCCAACCGGTCAAAACCCAACTGGCTCCCAGAAGTATCTCCAAAGTGGTCAGGGAACTCAGTAAAGCTTATCTGGGTGTCATCCTCTGGTGATTTGAAAGGGGAAATGACCCGGCTATTCTGATGACGTCCGTGCTTGCATGCATGCGTCACAAGGAAAGCCTTGGCTGGCTCAATGCAGGATGCTTCTGCACTGCCAATCAGTGGTAATTCTGCCTGGCCCGCAGGAAAATGAATCTCATGGTTCTATGCACTCTGACAATAAATCTGAACATTGACAAAGGGGCTTGAGCCTGCCATGTGAACTCTGTTTCTCTTTCCGCAGATGCTACCTTACCTGAGTATTTCTATCATCTGCTTTTTAGTTTAGATTTCCAGCATCCACACATTTTAAAGTTTTAGTTTCTCCGTTCTCTTGGTTAGTGTTTCCCCTTGGAGCAATCCCACCAATACCGTGTTATTCTGGGAGCAATTTGTGTCATTATTAGTCATATTTCCAGCATGACTACAAATTATAATTTAGAGGATTTCCTGTAAATGTTGAGCTTTGTTGTGGAAGATGGTATATAAATCTATCATTTAGACCAGGGGTGTCAAACTCAAATTCACAGAGGGCCAAAATTAAAAACTTGGATTAAGTCGTGGGCCAAACTAAATATTTATTGAAAATTTTCAACAACATCTCCATGTTCTCTCTTCTTTCAACATATGTAATGTTAAACTTTTTCTTACTAAAATAAATGTTTAATAATAGTTTGGGTTAAACTCTTTCCAGAGAAGCATTAACAAATGAGAAATAAAATATACAATAAATAATATTTCTCTATAGCCTTTAAGCTCCTTTTAAATGTTTTTTTTTTCACAAGCCAACAAGTCAAAAAAATAACAACTTGCTTCAATGACAAACAGGTTTGTATTTTAAAATGATGAACATAGAGTCTCCCTCCCACCTGTCTTGAAAGGTCCTGTTTTCTGTCTTTCGTTTGGCCATATTTCGTAAGGGGTTTATTACGTGTGAGTTGGGCGTCAGGTCGCAGATGCTAATGTAAGTAAAGAGAGGAGGTGGGGGCGATTAGCGGGCTGACGGGCTGGCGCCAACGCATTTGCAAAGCATTCTGGGATTTGTAGTATTAGCTGTGCATGCGCTATACTGGCGCGGCGGCCAACGGGCCAGCTCTAATACATATTTGATATGATCTTGCGGGCCAAATAGAATTATATCACGGGCCAAATTTGGCCCGCGGGCCTGAGTTTGACGTGTGTGATTTAGAATGACGGAGATTAGAGCCTTTTGAGGTTAGAGATTTTGTCTCCCCAGAGCCTTTTGTGGGTTTTTGTAATAGATAGTGTCCTCAACTACTCTGGCAGTGTAAATAGTTACTCCTGTTTAATTGTTTTGTAAAGCTCCTTTAGAACTGCTTAAGGAGAATGAACAACAAGTGTAGGAGAGTGCACCAAACTGTTACAGGGCCAGCGACCGGGGTTTGAATCCCGTTGTGTCTGTAAGGAGCTTGTATGTTCTCCCCATGTCTGTGTGGGGTTCCTCTGGGTGCTCTGGTTTCCTCCTACCCTCAAAAACATATGGGGGTTATAGGTTAATTGGGGTATGTAGGTGGCACGGCTCGTGAGACGGTGGGGCCTGTTACCGTGCTGAATGTCTAAATTAAATATTATGCTACAGGGTCGAGTAGCATCAGTGAGAGGAAAAGGAATGGTCGACATTTCGGGTCAGAATCATTCATCTCGACCAGTGGTGCACTTTTTTCCACTCACTAGCTTCCTTAAGTAATCCCTTACTTACCACAGAGCATCTATGGCATAGGATCCCATAGGTCAAGGATGGCCGAACTTACTTAACGCAAGAACCACATCCGACAAACTTAAGATGGTTGAGAGCCACAAACCATGAAAAAATAATATAATCACATTTTTACTCTTACATGCTAATTTTGTTACAAAAATGTATCTAAATATTAAGAAACATGTGTATAGAATAATATTAATTCATCTATGTAGTTTTTAAACTGCTAATTTGTATTCATTTCAATAATCAAAATGTACACATACTGTATATACTCGTGTGATAGTCAAATTTTGTGGAAGAATTTTTAATATAAACTTAATTTTGATCACAGTATGTATCTACATTGTTTGGGGCGTCGGGAGGTTGGACGGATGCCTGGCAGGGTTCGGGTGATAAGTCCACATTTGAGATGTCAGGAGCTCTGATGGGTGGGCAACCTGGATCACACTTACCCTCCACTGATCCCACTGCCCACAACACAGCCACGCGTGCCACAATCTCGTGATCACAAGCTAAATGTACACTGTCAACATCCCTCCGCGAGCCGCACATTCGTGTCAAAGAGCCAGATGTAGCTCATGAGCTGTGGCTTAGCCACTCCTGCCGTAGATGCTCTGTGGTTAGTGAGGAATTACTTCAGAAGGGGCAAAAAAATTGAGAACCTCTATAGACCAGCCATTCTCCACTTATTTTTGGCTATGGCGCCTTTAGGACTCTGCTCAAACTTTACGGGCCCCCCTTTCCCTGTGAAACAGTCAAGTTTAGTTGGTTTCTTTCGTACTTCTCTCCTACTGAATACATCAAAAAAATTATCATTTCAGTTCGTGCCCTGGTCCGGACTCTGGTTCGAATCCTGCGCTTTCTGTAAGGAATTTATACATTCTCCCCGTGTCTGTGTGAGTTTTACTGGGGGTGGGGGGGTCTACTTTCCTCCATCATTGAAAACGTACCGGGGCGTGTAAGTTAATTGGGTGTAAATTGGGCGGCACGGATTCGTGGGCCAAAATGGCCTGTTACCCTGCTGTATGTCTACATTTAAATACATTTTTAAAATGTGCAGTGGACCTGAGGAGGGGTGTTGCCATATGGCCCCTGTTCAGTCTGAGAGTGCAGAGGGGTGATAGCCTGTATAATGAAAGGGGGCTGGACAGGGGCCAATATGAAATTGATGAACCAGAGAGGGGGTGAAGGATTTTCTCCCACTGATGCTGCACACCCTTGCTGAGTTCCTCCAGCAGATTGGTTTCTTTGGCTCCAGGTCTCAGCGTCTGCCAGCTTTCATGTCTTCAACGAGAACGATTCCAGCTTAACCTCACCATCAGACCTTTGCTATAAATTCCAGCCTGTCATTGTGAGCAGGCAGATGGTAAGAGATTAGGATCTACTTCTCCCTTTAGATTTATTGGGTTCTAAAGCAGTAAATTCAGGAAAGTGGAAACCATTGACGGATCTATTACCCACAGCAGTCACTCTCTGCATATCTATCGTTCCTCCATCTTCATTGGGAATCCTATTTTCATATAGTGTGTGGATATTGGGAAGTATTTATCTAGAATTTACTCATAAAGGTACATTCTAAAGTGGCGATGGAAATAGCAAATGGATAGGCTCAGATTGTAATCAGGTAGGAATGTACTGTGGTTACTGAAATTTGATGCATCCAATTAAAAATGAGAAGGCAAGTGCTCCCAGCAGTTTATATTTATCAGTTAAGTACTTAAGGAATAGCCAACTGGCCCTTCTAGCCTATCTCTCCATTCCTCAAGATTGTGGCCAATTTTTCAACCAATGAAGCAAGATTGACAGAGCTAGGGCTTTTCTCTTTAGAGCGACAGAGGATAAGACCAGACTCAATTGAGTCATACAGGGTTGAGGGGCTTGGGAAGGGCGGACAGCCAGCATTTTTTATCCCGGGACGACAATAGCAAATACCAGAGGATGTCTGTTTAATATAACCATATAACCACTTACAGCACAGAACAGGCCAGTTTGGCCCTACTAGTCCATGCCGTAACAAATCCCCATCCTCCTAGTCCCACTGACCAGCACCCGGTCCATACCCCTCCAGTCCCCTCCTATCCATGTAACGATCCAGTCTTTCCTTAAATGTAACCAATGATCCCGCCTCGACCACGTCTGCCGGAAGCTCATTCCACATCCCTACCACCCTTTGTGTAAAGAAATTTCCCCTCATGTTCCCCTTATAATTTTCCCCCTTCAATCTAAACCATGTCCTCTAGTTTGAATCTCCCCCACTCTTAATTGAAAAAGCCTATCCACATTTACTCTGTCTGTCCCTTTTAAAATCTTAAACACCTCTATCAAGTCCCCTCTCAATCTTCTACGCTCCAGAGAAAAAAGCCCCAGTCTGCACAACCTTTCCCTGGAACTCAAACCTTGAAATCCTGTCAACATTCTCGTGAACCTTCTCTGCACTCTCTCGATTTTGTTTATATCTTTCCTATAATTTGGTGACCAAAACTGTACACAGTACTCCAAATTTGGCCTCACCAATGCCTTGTACAATTTCATCATAACCTCCCTACTCTTGAATTCAATACTCCGATATATGAAGGCCAACATTCCAAATCCCTTCTTCACCACACCATCTACCTGAGTAGATGTAAGAGTACAGTAAGAGTACCTGAATAAATGGAAGAAAGTTCAGGGGAGACATCAGAGAGGTTTTTTTTTTAACACAGAGAGTGGTGGGTGCCTGGAATGCATTGTTGGGGATGGTGGTGGAGGCAGGTCCAATAGGGACCAATCAAATGATTCTTTCACCAGATGTAAGAAAAATAGAGGGTTATGGGTGTGAGGGAGGGAAAAATTTGTTGTGAAGCAGGTTTATAGAGGTTGCCACAGTATAATGGACTGAAGGGCCTGGTGATGTAATAGAACATTATGACAGTGCAGGCCCTTCGGCCTACAAAGTTGACCAACCATAATGTTCTATGTTCATTGCTATTTCCCAGCACCACATCCCTTGACTCTTAATTCTGTATATGCCATTGTATAGGACGACCCTGGAATTTCCACCTAAAATGTAGGTTTTGAGTGATACTCTTTGTAGAAGATGACCCCTTCTGCCTCAAAAATAATCTGGAATTTACCACTGACCAGTGGATGCTGTTAAAAGCAAATCACAATATTTAAATATCAAATGACCCTGTAAAGGTTTACATTTTATTTGCACATTTTAAAATAAACTACTGTCGGCTCCTGCATCAGGCCCTTTAAAGCCTGCACAGAGCCGACTGCAGTCAGACTGGGTGGATGGACCCCATGGGGGAGGGCTGAGACTTGGCTGATACCTAACGGGCCATGCACAAGGTTGCATCGGAGCTGGCGGGAAGATGGCGGTGGTGTGGTGACCACTGTCATGGTTCAGATTTTACACCTGGCGTATAGGACAACCCCGAGTTTTAAGGTGAAATTTTAAGGATTGTCCTATATGACAGCATATACGGTACGCATGGATGCATCAGTCTGCATGTGATTGATTGAAATGACTTGGCCTCCACTGTCATCTGGGATGAAGCCATCGGTGGGCATTCTGGCCTTCTCACTTTTTATTTGGTTTGCATCAAATTTCAGTAATCAATATATATTCCTACCTGATAATAATCTAAACATGTTCATTTGCTATTTCCAGTGCTGCTGTAGCATGCACCTTTGCAAGTCATTTGAGATAGGTTATCTTCATTCACAACATCAAAATAGGATTCCAGTAATGCTGCAGAGCCAAGGATAGATGTGTGAAGAGGAACATCAGTGGGCAAGGTCACTCTATCGTTCCTGAGGGACAGTGCGCAGAACGCTACGCTGTCATTCAACCTTTGGGGAGAGTCATGGGCAAGGCCAAGCAAAGATGGACCAGGAAGTCACAAAAAGAACAACTTCCAAATGCTGAAAGAGGGAAGGAGTCCAACTTTATTATTGACCGATTGTACAAATACAACTCGACAGTTCTCCAGACCACGGTGCAAAAACCTGCATACTGACATAGCACATATACAGACAAATGATGCATATACAATATGAATATATAATAAAAATGAATAAATATTAAATAAATAGTAGTCTCGGATGGTTAGTGTAAGCAGTTCCTTTGGTCCAGTGGTTCTCAACCTTTTTCTTTCCACTCACATACCACTTTAAATAATCCCTATGTCATTGTGCTCTGTGATTAGTAAGGGATGGCTTAAGGTGGTCTGTGAGTGGGAAGGGAAGGTTGAGAATCATTGCTCTAGATCCAATTGTTACTGAAATGTTTTGCTTGAGAAAAATTGTCATTGGCCCATTTCCTTTGGAGTTGTGAAACCCTGCACATAACGAGTCAATGAGGGACGATTAACAATGGTTTTCAAACTTTTTCTTTCTACTCACATACCACCTTAAGCCATCCTTTACTAATCACAGAGCACCTATGGCATAGGGATTTTTACTAATCACAGAGCACCTATTGGCATAGGGATTATTTAAAGTGGCATGTGAGTGGGGGAAAAAAGGTTGAGAACTACTGCTTTGGTCGTTCACCATTGTCACTGCCCGTGGGAGAAGCTGTTCCTCAGCCTGGTGGGGCTGGCTCTGATCCTCCTGCATCTCTTCCCCAATGGGAGCAGCTGAAAGATGCTGTGTGAGGGGTGGAAGAGATCCTCAATGATTTTGCACACCCTCTTCAGACAAGGATCCCAGTACATCACGTTAATGGTGGGGTGGGAGACCCTAGTGAGTTGACGCTAGTAGTAAATTTGTTGGAGAACCTGTTGAATACAGACACTGGTGAGATGAAGGTAAGGGCTAAATATTGGTTCCTATGTCCTGTGGGACAAGGGGTAAGAGGAGAGGTGCCAGATATAGATGAGATGTGGTCAATGTTAGAGAGGCAGCCATATTGCAGGGCACCTCTGGGTGTCTCATTGTTGGACCTAATACAATAGAGAAGGAGGGACTGAGAAGAGAGAATGGAATGGGTCCTTGCAAGAGGTGGGGTGGGAGGAAGCATGATCTGCAGAGTTGTGGGAGTCTGTGTCTTGATAGTGAATGCTGGTGGACAGCCTGTCCCCTGGGGTGGAAATGGGTTGTGGAGGGGAAGACTCAGATGTACCACATGAAGGTGAAGGCAGAGTGGAAAAGGACAAGAACATGGAAAAGTACAGCATTTTCTCCACCATTCCCTCTTCCCATCACTATAAAGCAGCCATTCTCAATCCTTTTTTTTCAGTTAGGCCTCCCCTCCAGGATTTTGCTCAAGGTTATGGGCCCCCTTCCCTGAAACCTATGTCCACTAGTTCTGGAATCACCCACCTAGGGTACAGACAGTGAGCATTCACTTTATCCACACCCCCTCATGATTTTATAAACCTACAGAACACCCATTCCCAACCTTTTTTTGGCCCCAACCCACCCCTGTTCAAAGTTCAAAATATGGGCTCCCTTCCCTGTGAAGCAATCAAGTTTAGTTGGTTTCCTCTACTTCTCTCCTACTAACTACATAACAAACATTTTTTAAAAATTGTTAAGTGAGGTGAAACGAAAACGAGGCTTTTACTTAAAATGCACTGTGGCCCCTCCAGAGGGGCTAGAGGGCTCCTTGTGAGAATGGCTGCTCTAAAAACCGTTTTCCCACCAAGCAAGTAATCCCTTACCAACCACAGAGCACCAAGGGGTAGGATGTCACAGGTCCTCTGTGGTCAGTAAGGGATTACTGAAGATGGTATTTGAGGAGAGAATAAAAAATGTTGCGAACCACTGTTCTATCCCCATATGTTGAATGGAACGTACAATAGCACAGGAACAGGCCTTTTGGCCCACGTCTGCTCTGAACATGATGCCCAATTTAAATTTGCCACTGATCCATGCCTCTCTTCCCTACATCTAGATGCCACTTAAACAATTTTATTGTATCTGCATCCACCAGTATTCTTGGCACCTCACACTGTTGTTAAAAATGTGCCTCATACATCCTCTTTAAGCTCCCCACTACCGAGCACCTTAAACCCATGCCCTCTTGTATGTGATATTGTTAACCCTGGAGAAAAGATTCTGTTTACCCAAACAATGACTCTCATCATTTTGTAAAACTATTGTCACCCCTCAGCCTCTAACACCCCAGACTAAGTGCAAAAACATTAAAAAAAGGAGCAAGAATTGGCCTTCAAACCCCTCAACCCTGCCCTGCTATTTAATGCACCATCTGCCAGAAGAAATTTCAATATACCTTGGTATTAAATGACCAGACTCTTGTGTGTCTGTTCAAGACCCTCCCATTAGTGGTAGCATCTCAACCGCCGCATCTTGGCACCTTGTACATTTCTGCCTGAAACACCAACCATCTTCTCCCTCCTTGGATGCTGCTGAGTCCCTCCATCATTTGTTGGTCAGGAATCTAATTCAGTATACAAGGAGCAGTGTGCTGAAGAGACAATGGTTCAGAGCAGTACATCTGTCTGAGCTGAGCATGATGCCAATGTTAAACTAAAACTTTTCTGCTTGTACCCTGATACATACCCTTCCAATTCCTGCACATTTTGTGCCTGTCTTACAAGGCTCTTAAAATACAGAAATGCTGGAAGATGTATTACCTTGAAAAGGGGCTCAGGCCTGAAACATTGATTATGTGTTTTTACTTCCTGTTGACATTGCAAGATTGGCTGACTTCCTCCAGCGATCCTGTTTTTACTACAATCTCAGCCTCTCCAAATTTTTGTGTTCCACAAGTCTCTTAAACATTATTGTATATCCACTCCCAGTATTACTCCAGACAGCCTGTACCAGGCACCCACCAATCTGTAAAAAGTAAACTCCCCCAATAATAAATATATGATTAATGTAGTGCCAAAACCAAGATTGTGTTCCACACGATGATGAACGATTGGTTTAAGGTGTGGTGCTGAGATTAGGGATTAGTTTCCTTTTGTGTTGGAAGTCAGTCAGTCATCTATGATGATTTCCAAGCAGTCTGTGCAGAAATGCTGTAGGTATAGTTATATTTATTAGATATTTGATGACGGGCTTTCCAGTGGTCTCCCCCTGCCTTCCTCGGTGAATTCAAGTTGTCTTATGTCCCAGTTCACACCACGTTTACGAACTCCATCAGCTTCTATTCTCCCTCTGTCACCTTTGCAACCTCCTCCAACCCACAGCACTTCCAGCTCTTCTATGCTTTTCCAATTCTGTTGGTGGATGTCCAGGCCTCGCACCTGGAATTTCCTCCATGGATCTCCCTGGTTCTCGACGCATTAAAATAAAAACACAACACTGGTGAAACTCAGCACGCCAAACAGTGTACTTTATAGAGCAAATAGACATAGGCACCCTTCAGCCTGGAACCCCCCATCAAGGTATGGATAAATGTAGAAAGGCTCTTGAAACATTAGTTATGTATCTTTGGTGTATAAAGGAAACTTTGACTTGCTGAGTTTCTCAAGTGTTGTGTTTTTACCTCAACCACAGTGTCCGCTAACTTTTGTTATTTACCTTTGGTTTTTGGTGTGAGCTGCTAAAAGGTGGAGAATGAGTTTACATGGGTGATTGTGAAGACACAAGACCTGTGCAGTCTTGCCTACTTCACTTTGCAGGAGCTGCGCTGCAGAAGGAACTGTGTGCATTTGTCAACTGCACTCTCTCTGATATCTTGTTTTGGAGCTTTTGGTTGATGATAAAGGGACAGAGTTCACATTCTAGGCTTTTCCCAACCCTGGTGATAGGAAATATTTTTGTAAATAGAAGCTGGAGCTGACAGTGCAGTTCCTCGAGCCCTGGGCAGACCAGCTCACCCATGTTCACCTGCTGTGGACATGGGAGCCATAGAAAATTACAGCACAATGTTGTGCCGACCTTTAAAAAAAAAACAAAACCCTCCCTGCCCCAGAACCCTCTATTTTACTTTCATCCATATGTCTATCTCTTAAATACCCCAATTGTTCCAGCCTCCACCACCACCCTGGCAATGCATTCCAGGCCCCACCACTCTCCATATTTAAAAAAGACCTTGATGTCTCCCCTAAACTTTTCTCCCTTAACTTAGTGCCAACGTCTCAATACTTGAGTTCTGTTTTGAATTGGCAAGGTTCTGAGGAAGTGTCCCTTCCCTGAAACTTGTTTCTCTCTTAACAGATGCTGTCTTTTCAGTATTTAGCCTAATAAAATGAAGACATTTCAGATTTATAATATCTGCAGTTACTTTTAAATGTTCATTAATTGACCAGATATTTCTGTTCCTTTAGTTATGTTGAACGGTACTGCAGGTTAACTCGTGTTCAACGAATGCCTGAGAGGATGTCTTCACAGTGAAGGGAGGAAGGTTTAGGGGAGACATCAGGGGTAATTTTGTTTACAGAGATAGGCCCTTGCTTGAGTGCCACATTGGAAAGGGGCCTTCTGTCTGCACGATGCTCCCTGAGAACTTAAGCGTGGGTTGGAGCTCAGATCTCCAGAATGGGCCTTGAACCATCCACTCTATGGCTCAGAGAGGCTGGGCTGCCTACGCACAGGAACACAGTTACCCTGTAAAAGAATATCACATCCATTTTCTGCCCTGTCTACTAATTGGCCTCTTGACAATTGAACATGCTGCTGAACATTCAGCTTGTGACCTGTTATTCGTCCCCTCTTGCAGGCACCAGCATATGTGTATGTGCTGGCCGGAGTGGGGTTATTTATCTACCAGTCTTTGGATGCCATTGATGGGAAACAAGCCAGAAGAACCAACACCAGCTCCCCACTTGGGGAACTCTTTGACCATGGTTGCGATTCTTTTTCTACAGGTATGTGGTCTAAAGGATCAGGGATTTTGTGGTATGGCACACAATGCTGCCACCAGTTTTGCAGGTTTGCAGAGTATGCAGGAATTGTTTCTAAAAGGATCCACTTCAAATGCAGAGTAACTTGTGCTAAGTGTGCCATCTTCATCCCAGATAGTCACTAGGGGGGAGGTAGCTGAGGAGATCATTGTGAAAGGTGAGGCAGTTCCTAGATACTCCACCACGAGGGGTGGAACAATTCCTAGATACCCCACTGCAAGAGGTGGGGCAATTCTGAGAACCCCCACTGCGAGGGGTGGGGCGGTTCTGTGACTCCCACTGTGAGGGGTGGGGCGGTTCTGTGACCCCCATTGCGAGGGGTGGGGCAGTTTCTACATCCCCCATCGCGAGAGCTTGGACAGTTTCGAGATCCCTCCCCCAACCGCGAGAGGTGGGCCTTGCCAGGTGGGAGCACAAGAGGTGATGCACGCCTGATTGTGTGACCTCCCCATGACTGTACTCAAGGTTCGACCTGTCGCTCTGAGATAATGGGCTAGGGGTAGGATTGCCACATGCTGGTGGGCACGTTAATCTGACAGTCTTTGAGAACATCCTTAAATTGATTCTAAAGTGCACCTGGTAATCTGTTGCCTTGATGGAGCTTGGAATAGTTTAAATTTTACATTTTATTTGCAATACGGTTGAAGCCAATTCCGGCCACTTAAATCTGCACCACCCATTTACAAACCTGTACATTTTTTGAAGGGTGGGAGGAAACAAGTATACCTGGAGGAAACTCGTGTAACATGAGGAGAACATACAGACAGTGCTGGATTCAAATCCCAGTCGCTGGTGCTATAACCCGCTGCTAAATGTTCCATAAAGAGCATGGCATCAGCTGCTGATGTGGAGCAGACTGAGTGTACCTGGGCCTCTGTTTTGGCAAGGTTAGATTGGGCGAAGAGGCCAATACTGATTTGCTTCTTTGCCAGTGTAGGTTGGTGGTATCTGCTTTAGGTGGTCCGTGTTCTAGGAGCTACGCCATGAGGTTTGTTCTGAGTTAAAGGACTGAATTTTCAACCACTTGCTCAGATGAGTGGCTAGTGCACCATATTTATCTCTGTCCTCATTGAGGACTGATGAGATGTGGGGGAGATCCACATTTTCCAGGCTCTTCATTGTCAGTGTTGTACAACAGAGGCAGGTTAGTGGAGGACCCTTGCTTTGTACATGATAAGAGCAAGTATGACAGGTAGGAAAGCTGGCATTAATCTGTGAAGGGGCAACGAAAGGTTCATGACGATGTTGCTGGACTGGGAGAGCGGACCTTCAGTACGAGGAAAGTTGCAACTTTTCTCCCTGGAGTGTAGGAGGTTGATGGTAAACTGTTAGTGTTACCATATGTGACATTGTATAGGACAATCTGAACAAAATTTTCACTTTAAAATCAGGTCCTATATGCCGGGTTTAAAATTCTTACCTTGCCAACAAAGTCTCAACACAACCATCCTCCCGCTGGCTCCAATGCTATTTCATTAGTTATTTGCAAAGTCTAAGTGCTCATCCGCGGGGTAATCCGCCTAGACTGACTGCTGTCAGCTCTATGCAGGCTTTAAACACCCTGATGCAGGAGCCGACAGAGGTTTATTTTACAATATACAAATAAAATTTAAACCTTTAAATTATAATTTATTATTAAAATATTGTGATTTGCTTTTAACAGCATCCACTGGTCAGCTGTAAGAGTCAGATTTTTTGGGGGAGTGGGGGTTGTTTTATTTAAAGGGTATCACTCAAAACCAACATTTAAGGTGTAAATTCCAGGTTCATCCTCTACAGAGTCGTGTACAATATATAAAATCATGAGGGACATTGATCATGTAAATTGTCATAGTCTTTTCCTGAGGTAAATTTAGACATACAGCACAGTAACAGGCCCCTTCCGGCCCACGAACCCATGGTGCCCAATTAACCCACAGACTTCATACATTTTGAAGGGTCGGAAGAAACCGATGCAGATACCAGGAGAACGCATAACCTCCTTACAGTGGCAGATTCAAAGATGGGTCACTGACACTGCAATAGGGTTGTGCCAATAGTACCACCCAAATAGGGGAATCTAAAACTAGGGGGCATAGATTTAAGATGAGAGGGGAAAGATTGATAAAGGATCAGGGGAAGACCTCCTTCATATTTCTTTGGCTTGGCTTCGCGGACGAAGATTTATGGAGGGGGTAAAAAGTCCACGTCAGCTGCAGGCTCGTTTGTGGCTGACAAGTCCGATGCGGGACAGGCAGACACGATTGCAGCGGTTGCAAGGGAAAATTTGTTGGTTGGGGTTGGGTGTTGGGTTTTTCCTCCTTTGCCTTTTGTCAGTGAGGTGGGCTCTGCGGTCTTCTTCAAAGGAGGTTGCTGCCCGCCAAACTGTGAGGCGCCAAGATGCACGGTTTGAGGCGTTATCAGCCCACTGGCGGTGGTCAATGTGGCAGGCACCAAGAGATTTCTTTAGGCAGTCCTTGTACCTTTTCTTTGGTGCACCTCTGTCACGGTGGCCAGTGGAGAGCTCGCCATATAACACGATCTTGGGAAGGCGATGGTCCTCCATTCTGGAGACGTGACCCATCCAGCGCAGCTGGATCTTCAGCAGCGTGGACTCGATGCTGTCGACCTCTGCCATCTCGAGTACTTCGACGTTAGGGGTGTAAGCGCTCCAATGGATGTTGAGGATGGAGCGGAGACAACGCTGGTGGAAGCGTTCTAGGAGCCGTAGGTGGTGCCGGTAGAGGACCCATGATTCGGAGCCGAACAGGAGTGTGGGTATGACAACGGCTCTGTATACGCTTATCTTTGTGAGGTTTTTCAGTTGGTTGTTTTTCCAGACTCTTTTGTGTAGTCTTCCAAAGGCGCTATTTGCCTTGGCGAGTCTGTTGTCTATCTCATTGTCGATCCTTGCATCTGATGAAATGGTGCAGCCGAGATAGGTAAACTGGTTGACCGTGGAGATGGGTAGCATAACAATACTTGGAGAATATTTAGACAGGTGCATGACGAGAAATAAAGATTTTCTACAAAAGTTCCTATGTCCCCCATTTTAACTTTGTTCCTCCCCTTATCTTTCCCTTCTAGTTGTTGTTGGCCTGGGCACCTGCCTGGCCGTTCGCCTGGGAACAGATTCTGACCTGATGTTTTTCTCCTGCTTCATTGGGCTGTTTCTTTTCTACTGTGCTCACTGGCAGACCTATGTCTCAGGCTCCCTACGATTTGCGAAGTAAGTGTGCATGATTTATTCAGTCCTTCACCCAAACCTAAAAGTAGAGTCTGCACACGAGAATTTGTTCTCTCACGTGACCTTCTGTGGTGAACCTCTGGAATTTGCTACCATGGGCATCTGTGGAGGCCAGCTCCTTGGGTGTATTTGAGACCGAGATTTATAGGTATCTGAATAGTCAGGTTATCGATGGTTAAGGGGAGAAGGCTGGGGAGTGGGGCTGAGTGGATCAGCTCATGATGGAACAGTGGAGTGGACTTGATGGGCCGAATGGCCTTCTTCTGCTCCTATGTCTTATGGAGTGTGTAAACAACTGGATGTACAGAGCTTGGGATTGAATTCAGAAGTTGATCATTGAATTATTTATTGTCACACGCACAGTGGACAACTTCGTTATGTGTGCAGTCCAGACAAGTCAACCCATACTTAACTACAGCAGGTTGTTCAATAATAAAACAAAATGCATGGTATGGTGTGGCAGGATCCAGAGAAAAGTGCAGTCCAATGAACCAAGCCATTATCTTATCAATGAGAGGCCCATTTAAGAGTCTGATAACAGCAGAGAAGAAACTGTCCTTGAATCTAAAGATATGTGCTTTGAAGCTCCTGTATCTTTCTTGAAGTAAGTAAGGAGATGAGTGTGACTGGGATGGGCCCTTTTTTAGTACAGCATGTATTGTGGTGGGATTTAAACTGGGATCACTCCTCATTGTCATAACAGGGGAGTGACATATATGCCTTGGTACCACCATCAAATCTGAACACACACTAACCATCCAAGATTCTACCATTTGTATAACAAAATTGATGTATATAAGTATGTATAAGTGTGTTTTCTGTCTGCATGTGGGTTATGTTGAAATATATATTTACACATTTTTATACTGAGCACTTTGTTGGGTTGTACTTGTGCAGTCGAATGATAATAAACTTCAACTTGCATTTGCTCCTCACTATATTGTGGGCATTAAGCAAATTTACTGCATAACAGCCAACAGATCCTTTTCTGAGCAAAGTCTCAGTGTCCTTTGCTTGCTGTAAAATGGCAGGAGCATGTCAAAGTACCTCTGCTGGGTGGCTGGTTTGGATCATCAGGAAGATGAGGTCATGTTTGCTTTTCGCCTCCCCCTTCCCCAACCCAGCATCACCCACTATCCCTTACTGATGATCAGTATGGTAGTGGATGTATTTATGTGACCAGGCCATTCAGCCCCACGTCCACATCAGCCAATGAGGAATGATTAAGCCTGGGTCAATTTTCAATCTCCCAGCCCATTCTCGTGTGGATCCAATTCTTTTTTGAATGCAAGGAAGATTTCTACCTCCAACTCTGAGCCCTGTGAGTGAAAGCATTTCTCTCAGCTCCCCTCCAGTTGCAGCGTCGATGGTTCTCAACCAGTGGGCCACAGCATGTTTCCACGTGGACCTTAAAAAGGTTAAATAAAATGGTGCAAATTAGAGAAAGATGCTTTTCTTACAGAGCTGCCCTTGACTTAAAAATATTGCTCAATCACTGCCACTAATAATTAAACTGTTGAAAAACACTGTGTATTAAACCCAAGCCCTAAAGAAATAACAAATAATTTACCAAGACTCCCCTACCCTTTGAAGACCTCATTTCAGTGTACAGTGCACGTTGTTTCTTGCTGTCCCACCACAGCAATAACATTATTGTAGGTCCCCCTCCTCTCAATGGCATTGAAATCTTTGCTTCTTGTGCTGTGTTTAACTCTAGTTTGTTCTTGATTAATCACTGGTCTCTCTGTCCGATTAGAATTGATGTAACTGAAGTTCAATTCTGCATAATGCTCATCTTTTTCTTGTCCGCCATTGGAGGAGCTACACTTTGGGACAATGAGGTGAGCTCTTCTGTAAAATGAATGGTGATGCTCTGCTGTTAATGACCCGAGTCTAGTTTGAAACCAAACTGGAGAGAAAAGGGCGGTAATTACCTCGTAGGTGATGTTTGTATTATTGAGGGCCCGAAATGTCGATGAGTTCTACTATGGGACTGGACCGTATGCAATTCAGCATCAATCTGACTGCGTATAACAGAGGAGGCGTAGTTGTGCAGCAGTTAGTGCAATACTATTACAGCACCAGTGACTGTGGTTCAAATCCGGAGCTGTCTGTAAAAGGCTTGTATCACAAGCCAAAGGAGCAAAGCAGGCCACTAGGCCCATCGAGTCTGTTCCATGACTACACTAAGCTGAACTATGCTCCCGCCCAGTTCCAATTTCCAGCCTTTTCCCCATAACCCTTGATACCCTTACCAATGAAATACTTGTTCATTTCCTGTTCAAATACTCCCAGTGATCTGGCCCTCACTGCTTTGTGCAGTAGTGAGTTCCACAGATCCACAACGATCACTGGACCTGAAGTGCTCCCCCACACATACCTCTGTCACCTGACCCATCTCATTCCCAACAGTCAATCCAACACAGCTCCCTCTCTAGTTGGTACCTCCACGTATTGATGTAAAAAGCTATCCTGCACACATTTTTACAAACTCCAACCCATCCAGTCCTTTCACGGAATGGGTTTCCCAATCAATATTCGGAAAACTAAAATCCTTCACAATCACTACCCTATGCTTATTACAAACATCTGCGATCTCCCTACTAATTTGTTCCTCTAATTCGCGTTCCCCATTCGGTGGTCTATAATACACCCCTATAATTGTAACTTCCCCTTTCCCATTCCTCAATTCCACCCAAATAGCCTCCCTGGACGAGCCTTCTATTCTATCACACCTCAGCACCGCTGTAATATTTTCTCTAACAAGTAGTGCAACCCCACCCCCAACGTTCTATCACACCTAAAGCAACTAAATTCAGGAATATTTAGCTGCCAGTCACATCCCTCCTGTAACCATGTTTCACTAATTGCTACCACGTCATACTTCCAAGTGTCAATCCATACCTTCAGCTCATCCACCTTCCGTACAATGTTCCTAGTATTAAAATATCTGCATTTCAGAGATTTCCCACTTTTTACTTCCTGTAGGCCCCTATCTTTACCAACAGCTCCCTTATGATCTTTTGCAATCGACCTCTGTCCATCTTCGTATAGAGCATCCCCCTTTTCTATCACCTGCCTTTCCTCCCTCAAACACTGTCTACAAGCTTTCTCTGATTGCACGCTAACCTTCTCCTTGCTGTTCTCCTTCATTTGGTTTCCTCCCCCCAGCCATTCTAGTTTAAAGTCTCCTGAGTAACCCTAGCAAACATCCCCGCCAGAATCCTGGTCCCCCTGGGGTTCAAATGCAATCCATCCTTTTTGTACAGGTCACACCTACCCCAAAAATGGTCCCAGTGATCCACAACCTTGAATCCCTGCCCTTTGCTCCACCCCTTCAGCCACGTGTTCATCCTCCATCTCATTCTATTCCTGCTTTCACTGTCAAGTGGCACAGGCAGTAATCCCAAGATTACTCCCTCTGTGGTCCTTTTTCTTAAACTCCCTACCTAACTCCCTGTTCTCACTTTTCAGGACCTCTTCTCTATTCCTCCCTATGTCATTGGTACATGTACCACGACTTCTGTCTCATCTCCTTCCCCCTTTAGGATGTCCTGGTCTCAAGCAGCAATATCCCGATTCGTGACAATAGGGAGGCAAACCACCATCCGGTTCTCCTTGCTCTGTCCACAGAATCCCCTGTCTGTACTCCTGACTATCGAGTCCCCTATGGCTATTGCCCTCCTCTTCCTTTTCATACCCTTCTGAGCTTCAGGGGCTGACCCAGTGCCAGAGGCACAGCCACTGACACTTTCCCCAGCTGGGCTGTTTCCCCCAACAGTACCCAAAGAGGAGTACCTGTTGTTTAGGGCCACAGCCATAGGGGGTCCATTTATTGGCTCTTTACCAACTAACGCATTTAAGCACTTACCTTGCCAAAAATCACTCCATGCCCCTCCTTCATTCGATGACTGACTGCTCGCCAAAACCTGTGCCTGAGGCCTCCAGTTTCCTCCCACCAGGTCAATTGGGTGTAATTGGGCGGCACGGGCTTGTGGACTGAAAGGGGCTGTTACCGTGCTGTTTGTCTAAATAAAATAAACTCCTTGTACTGCCACCATTCCTGCTAGTCCCTTCAGCAGCCTTTCTGCTTGGCAATGAGCATTGGAGAATCAGCTACAACCTTGGGCTTGTTGACCTGCTCCTGTCCCATTTCTTACACAGGGAGCTATGATGAGTTTCAACCTTGTGCCTTTGGCTGACATTGAGTGCAATCCCTTGAAGCATGTTTCACACCAAAATACTTGAGATTGTATCACTTTTGATATGTTATTTTCAAGTGTACCATTGTCCAGTTTTCTAGATCACTGGTACAGTGCAGAGTCATAACATTCTACAGCACGAGAACAGGCCCTTCAGCCCAGCTTCTCCATGCTGACCATGTTGTCTACTTAAGGTCGTCTCGTAGGGCAGCCGTTCTCAACCTATATTTGGTCATTTCCCCCCCTCTCCAAAGAACTCTGTTCATTGTTTATGGGGCCCCTTCCCACGAGAAGCAGTCATGTTTACTTTGTTTCTTCCATACTTCTCTCCTACCAATTATATAAAAAGCATAAAAATATTTGTGAAAACAAAACAAGGCCAATTCTTAAATGTGGGGCTTGGTGTGGTGTCCCAGTTGTGGGGAGGTGGTGTCCCTGGGGGTTGAGGGTTCCATCTGGCACCCTGGGGGGGTTGGAAGGCCTGTCTGGCACCCTGGGGGTGGGAAGGTCCATCTGGCACCCTGGGGGTGGGAAGGTCTGTCTGGCACGCTGGGGGTGGGAAGGTCCGTCTGGCACGCTGGGGGTGGGAAGGTCCGTCTGGCACCCTGGGGGTGGGAAGGTCCGTCTGGCACCCTGGGGGTGGGAAGGTCCGTCTGGCACCCTGGGGGTGGGAAGGTCCGTCTGGCACCCTGGGGGTGGGAAGGTCCGTCTGGCACCCTGGGGGTGGGAAGGTCCGTCTGGCACCCTGGGAGTGGAGGGGGTCCGCTGGCACCACGGGAGGGGGAAAAGAGGGTCCTTGTGGTCCCCGTTGAGAATGGCTGGTGTGGGGAATGACCTGTGTTCCTCTCATCCCATGATCTGAGCCTTGCTCCTTGTGGAGATTCTGACGCTGCCGGCATCTGCTGTTGGAGAGGGGGGCCAAAGGCTTCCTGAGGTAATGCCTCTGCATTTTCTCTGCAGTTGTGTCTTGCTTCTGATTACCTTCATGGCCGGGATTGTAAAAGTATCCTCCAGTTGTCTCTTCATCTGACCCCGTAGTCAACACTCTGCCCTTTCAGCCTCTGGGTTGTCTGTCCAACATTGGAGAGCTACTCACCCAGCTGCCCCTGACGGGTTACAACACAGCCGGCCAGTTACGCTGCTGCCCTTCCAACCTTGCCCATTTGATCTCGTGATGTCCACCAGCATTCTGGCACTGCCCGCATTGGCCGAGTCCACTGGTTCTGGTCTAACACAGGAGCTCATATCCCTCCTGTTTCCTGCACTGATGATTCAATGGAGTTGCAGAAAGATTGTTTATTCTTATCTTCTTTGAAGGGAACCTTAAACAATTCCTGAAGTATGTATAGTTATACATGGGGTAGGTTAATCACCGTTAATGTAAACCAGTATTCCCTGGTCACAGTAGAGTTGGTGATCCGTGCTGGCAGGATCAGCCTGACACGGCAACATAGGACATCTCCTTCCTATCTCACTCTATTCCTGAGACATTTTCAGCAAATCCCTTCTTCCAGAATAATTATCTGGATTCTGATGTAATTTATTTTACTTCTGCATGCTTTCCAGTGGCATTTACAGATAATTTAAATCTGGAAAGTTTCACACCAAGGCTTTTTTTTGAAAACTGAAATTGAGAATTATTGCGGACACGCAGAAGACAGCAGGTGCTGGAATCTGCAGCAATAACCAGTTTGCTGGAGGAAGTCAGCAGGTCGAGCAGGGAGAGAGCGTGGTCGCGTCTCACTCTGGAACCCTTTATTGGTCTCGATGAAGGGTTTTGGCCAGAACGTTGACCACTTTTTCTCGTCAACCCACTGAGTTCTTCCAGCAAATTTGTTTTTGCTCACTTGAGAATTATTGTGTTTAGGAAGCAGTGATCCTTTTGTGACACTTTACAGGCACTGAGAGACACAGTGTTCTCGCTGAGACAATGCTTCATTCACGTGTTCGTTCCAAAATGCCGCTGACACAAATGTTGTGTTAATTACTGTTTTGTCTGCTGCTTCTGGGCACCCCCTCCCCCACCTCTCATGAAACTTCACATGGGATGGTTAAAGCAAAGAACTTGTGTTCTTATCAGGCCAAATGAGCGAGGGTCAGAATAAAAAGCCAGATGGTGTGCAGGCCTCTGCAGTTAATGTGCCTGGGCGTTTTTGATGTTGATTCCCTCACATCCATTCTTATTTCATTCCATGAAGATTCCAGTGTTAGGAATGAGGATGAAACTGCTCCCAGTGTTCGGGATATTCGTGGGAGCGATCTATTCGTGCACCAACTACTTCCAGGTCATCTTCACTGGTGGGATGGGCAAAAACGGCTCCACAATAGCGGTGAGCAAACACAATGCCCCACGGCAGATATTCTGCGGATGTTATTAAGCTGTGGCTTCTGATGTTAATGGTCGTGTCCCTTACATTTTCCAGGGAACCAGCGTTCTGTCACCAGCCTCACATATCGGGCTCGTTATAACATTGGCAGTAATGATCTACAAGAAATCCACAACCCATTTGTTTGAGGAACACCCTTGTCTCTATGTCTTGACATTCGGCTGTGTGGCTTCGAAAATCACTAACAAGTTAGTGGTAAGTAAGATTCAAACAGCTCGTTGATAGTAGTTTACCTTCTGTTTACTGGGCCTCCTCTTTCAAGGTGATGAAACTCGAAGACCCACTACTTCATTGGAGGATGTGCTGACTACCGTAGAGCAGTAGCACAAAGGAACAGACCTCTCAAATTTCCGATTTGTGGGTCAAGCAGAATTATCACTTATTGGTAGCGCAAGAAAAAAAACTGTACACATGTAAACAGATAAAGAAATGTAAACAAACTGCAATACAGAGAGGAAAAAAAATCAATAAAATGCAAAAGTGAATGTCCTTAACAGAGTCCCTGACTGGGTTTGTTGTTGAGGAGTCTGATGGTGGAGGGGTAACAGCTGTTCCTGAACCTGGTGGGGCAAGTCTTGTGGCACCGAGACCTCTTTCCTGATAGTAACAGTGAGAACAGAGCGCGTGAATCCTTGATGATGGCTGCTGCTCTCCGACGGCAGCGTTTCCTGCAGATGTTCTCAGTAGTGGGGAGGGTTTTGCTGTGATGTCCTGGGCTGTGTCCCCTACTTTTTGCAGGGCTTTCCATCCAAGTTAAAGTAAAACTCTGACGGATATTTGAATGGTGTCTGTTTGTTGCCCATCGTTTTATCGTTGTCAAAAAACCAGGAAGGAATGAGAATTCTGTTTCCATGCAGTAATTGTCTGAAAAGCACCTACCCAAAAAGGCAGTGGAAGTAAATTTAACAGGAACCTTCAAAAAGGGTTTCATTAAATACTGGAAGAGTATAAATGCGCAGAACTATGGATAAATAAGATGGGGTGGTGGGGAAATGGTCTCTGGCTATGGCTGGCTTGTTCCTGTGGGGGTTCTCGTTGACACTGCTGCTCTGTAAACTGCATATTAGTAGATGAGTTAGATACCACTCACAAAAGGAGCTTTCTCACCGTACCTTGGTACGTGTGATAACGAAACAGATTGCGAGGCACATTTGACAGGAGGAAGCTCCTGGGGGCTTGCATTGGGGGTTATTTGTTTGTGCAGAGACTGGAGTGGATTTGCACCTGCTTCCTTCATGTCCCAGTTAGTTTAAAATAAATCATGGTGCAGGCTCCCGTGAGGGACAGCTTGCTGGTTATTGATGTCTATTCAGAAAAGAGAGCATCCTGTTAATGTAGCAATTAGTGCGACGCTGTTACAGCGATCAGGACCAGGGTTTGAATCCTGTGCCGTCTGAGAGGAGTTTGCACTTTCTCCCCCTGTCTGTGTGGGTTTTCCTGGGGGCTCCGGTTTCCTCCAAATGTTCAAAACGTACCAGGGCTGTAGGCTAATTGGATGCAATTGGGCGGCTGGGCTCTTGGGCTTAAAGGGCCTGTTACTTTGCTTTATGTCTAAATTAAAATTTAAAATTAAAATTTGTCAAGACACTTTGCTATGTGTTTTGTAGGTGGCACATATGACAAGAAGCAAGATGAAACTACAAGACACAGCATTCATAGGGCCTGGGCTCCTGTTCTTCAATCAATACTTTGATAGCTTTATCAATGAATATTTTGTTCTGTGGATAGCAATGGTACGTACTTTATTGTGGTTAGGATTTGTGTTGATGCACAAAGCCTTGTCGTTTGTTCTGCAATCAGCCACCTCAGTTGTTGATTCAATATTCCTTTATTGTAATACAGGTACACAATCCTTTATTCAGACCCCTTGGGGGACAGCGTGTTCCAAATTTTGGATTTTTCTGGATTTCGGAAAGCCAGATTTAAGACCACCCTAATTGTTCTGACATACCCACCCCCACCTCCTTCCAGTCGTTCTGCCGGTCTCTCGCCCGCCCCACTTGCGCTGCCGGTCTCTCGCCCGCCCCACTTGCCAGATTTGGAGTTTTCTGGATTTTAGATGTCCGGATAAAGGATGGTGTACCTGTATTACACAAAATTGCCTTCTACCTGCTGTAAGGCAGATAGTGACTCCATTAGTGTCGCCCGGTGCCCCTTACAGTACAAGAGAAGCAAAAGAGAGACCCTTCCAAGATACTGAGTGTCTGTGGATTTGCCTCCAGCCTCCCGCAGCCACACAGACTCCAACCTGAGCTCCAGATCCAAACCTCCAACATGATGAGGAAGCCTTAAGCACTAGTCGTTCTTCAGGAGCCCTTCTTGCCCTCAGCACCCTCTTGAATCCAAGCTCCGATACCTGGTTTTCATGAGCCAGTCTCCAGCAGCCCGGGCAGGTCCCCCAACTACGTTGCCCACAGCCTGTGTGGGTTCCTCAGCTACTGACTCCCTCGCTGGTGTGAACCAGTGGTTACTGCCTCTGTAGAGTTATCTGCTCTGATTCTCCCAACAGGGAGTGTCCTTCCCGTTTCTGGAGTTTTGAGCCGGTCCTTGGTCCCCCAAAGTCTGCAACCCCATGTAATTTATAAATTATGTACTGGTTTGTAAATCTGAGTCCATGTCAACTCCTTTTGTGTTAAATTCACACTCTGATACAGGAACAGGCCCTTCAGTTCACATCTACTCAAATTATAGAGTCAATTTAAATGAAAACTATGGTGCTTCTAACCCTGACCCTTCATATCCATGTCTCTCTGTAACTCACTTCAATCCTACCATTGTATCTGCATCCATCACTACTCCCAGCAGCCCGTCCCATCCCACCACCGTTACTCCCAGCAGCCCGTCCCATCCCACCACCGTTACTCCCAGCAGCACATCCCATCCCACCACCGCTACTCCCAGCAGCCCGTTCCATCCCACCACCGTTACTCCCAGCAGCCCGTCCCATCCCACCACCGTTACTCCCAGCAGCACATCCCATCCCACCACCGCTACTCCCAGCAGCCCGTTCCATCCCACCACCGTTACTCCCAGCAGCCCATCCCATCCCACCACCGCTACTCCCAGCAGCCCGTCCCATCCCACCACCGTTACTCCCAGCAGCCCGTCCCATCCCACCACCGTTACTCCCAGCAGCCCATCCCATCCCACCACCGCTACTCCCAGCAGCCCGTTCCATCCCACCACCGTTACTCCCAGCAGCCCATCCCATCCCACCACCGCTACTCCCAGCAGCCCGTCCCATCCCACCACCGTTACTCCCAGCAGCCCGTCCCATCCCACCACCGTTACTCCCAGCAGCCCATCCCATCCCACCACCGCTACTCCCAGCAGCCCGTTCCATCCCACCACCGTTACTCCCAGCAGCCCATCCCATCCCACCACCGCTACTCCCAGCAGCCCGTCCCATCCCACCACCGTTACTCCCAGCAGCCCGTCCCATCCCACCACCGATACTCCCAGCAGCCCATCCCATCCCACCACCGCTACTCCCAGCAGCCCGTTCCATCCCACCACCGTTACTCCCAGCAGCCCGTCCCATCCCACCACCGTTACTCCCAGCAGCCCATCCCATCCCACCACCGTTACTCCCAGCAGCCCATCCCATCCCACCACCGCTACTCCCAGCAGCCCGTTCCATCCCACCACCGTTACTCCCAGCAGCCAATCCCATCCCACCACCGCTACTTCCAGCAGCCCGTCCCATACCACCACCGTTACTCCCAGCAGCCCGTCCCATCCCACCACCGTTACTCCCAGCAGCACATCCCATCCCACCACCGTTACTCCCAGCAGCCCATCCCATCCCACCACCGCTACTCCCAGCAGCCCGTTCCATCCCACCACCGTTACTCCCAGCAGCCCATCCCATCCCACCACCGCTACTCCCAGCAGCCCGTCCCATCCCACCACCGTTACTCCCAGCAGCCCGTCCCATCCCACCACCGTTACTCCCAGCAGCCCATCCCATCCCACCACCGCTACTCCCAGCAGCCCGTTCCATCCCACCACCGTTACTCCCAGCAGCCCATCCCATCCCACCACCGCTACTCCCAGCAGCCCGTCCCATCCCACCACCGTTACTCCCAGCAGCCCGTCCCATCCCACCACCGTTACTCCCAGCAGCCCATCCCATCCCACCACCGCTACTCCCAGCAGCCCGTTCCATCCCACCACCGTTACTCCCAGCAGCCCATCCCATCCCACCACCGCTACTCCCAGCAGCCCATCCCATCCCACAACCGTTACTCCCAGCAGCCCGTCCCATCCCACCACCGTTACTCCCAGCAGCCCATCCCATCCCACCACCGCTACTCCCAGCAGCCCGTTCCATCCCACCACCGTTACTCCCAGCAGCCCGTCCCATCCCACCACCGTTACTCCCAGCAGCCCATCCCATCCCACCACCGTTACTCCCAGCAGCCCATCCCATCCCACCACCGCTACTCCCAGCAGCCCGTTCCATCCCACCACCGTTACTCCCAGCAGCCCATCCCATCCCACCACCGCTACTCCCAGCAGCCCGTCCCATCCCACCACCGTTACTCCCAGCAGCCCGTCCCATCCCACCACCGTTACTCCCAGCAGCCCATCCCATCCCACCACCGTTACTCCCAGCAGCCCATCCCATCCCACCACCGCTACTCCCAGCAGCCCGTTCCATCCCACCACCGTTACTCCCAGCAGCCCATCCCATCCCACCACCGCTACTCCCAGCAGCCCGTCCCATCCCACAACCGTTACTCCCAGCAGCCCGTCCCATCCCACCACCGTTACTCCCAGCAGCCCATCCCATCCCACCACCGTTACTCCCAGCAGCCCATCCCATCCCACCACCGCTACTCCCAGCAGCCCGTTCCATCCCACCACCGTTACTCCCAGCAGCCAATCCCATCCCACCACCGCTACTCCCAGCAGCCCGTCCCATCCCTCCACCGTTACTCCCAGCAGCCCATCCCATCCCACCACCGTTACTCCCAGCAGCCCATCCCATCCCACCACCGCTACTCCCAGCAGCCCGTTCCATCCCACCACCGTTACTCCCAGCAGCCTGTCTCATCCCACCACCGTTACTCCCAGCAGCCCATCCCATCCCACCACCGTTACTCCCAGCAGCCCATCCCATCCCACCACCGTTACTCCCAGCAGCCCGTCCCATCCCACCACCGTTACTCCCAACAGCCCGTCCCATCCCACCACCGTTACTCCCAGCAGCCCATCCCAGCCCACCACCGTTACTCCCAGCAGCCTGTCCCATCCCACCACCATTACTCCCAACAGCCCGTCCCATCCCACCACCGCTACTCCCAGCAGCCCGTCCCATCCCACCACCGTTACTCCCGGCAGCCCGTCCCATCCCACCACCGTTACTCCCAGCAGCCCGTCCCATCCCACCACCGCTACTCCCAGCAGCCCGTCCCATCCCACCACCGTTACTCCCGGCAGCCCGTCCCATCCCACCACCGTTACTCCCAGCAGCCCGACCCATCCCACCACCGTTACTCCCGACATCCCATCCCAACACCGTTACTCCCGGCAGCCCGTTCCAGCCCACCACCACTACTCCTTTACTACCATGTCTACTTTCATAGCTATGGATCTAGATCTGGACCCCAGCTGCCTCTGCAGATCAATGCATTTATACCTTGATGTAACTTGAAATTCAGACTTTGAACCACTGCTAATTATCTATTTCAAGCCATCTACAGTCTCACACTTTAAGAGTTTGCTGGACAAACTCAACAGGTCACATGGACAAACTCAGCAGGTCACATGGAACCCACAGTCAATGTTTTGGGGTATTGCATGGTTCAGTGCCAGGGCCAATGTTACTATCTTGGATGCTGTAAAGGCCAACAATCGCATCATGTTTTCCTGGTGAAGGGAAACTCGGCAGTGACTGCAGATTTGTTCGATGCTTTTCAGATCTGGTCTCTGTGCGACTTGCTGACATTCTGCACTGCTGTCTGCAATCAGATTGCCTCGCACCTCCACATCGAGATCTTCCGAATCCCACAGCAAGCTCCGGAGCAGGTTCAGAGCCACCACGAGTGATAAATTGCCCAAAAGGAGGAGGAAGAATTCGGCGAGGAACCAAACCCTGATCAACCACTAAATCAACACATCCTTATTAATTTGGTTTCCGTAATTATGACAAATTAATTCACAGTTTGGGTAATGAACGGGAAGGACCTCGCCAAAACATCAGTGCCAAAAGAGCGTGCGCCAAATGTTGCCTTCAGCAGCAGACCTTAAACACATCTCAGAGGCATTGCACTTTGAATGACTCAGCCCCATTGTGGGCTCCATGGGAACGCTTGAGTTAAATGCAAGAAACCAGCAGTTAAATTTGGGTTGTAGAAGGCAGATTGGTGTGGGTTTGGGGAAGATGAATGAGAACAGATTTTTAGCCCTGCTGATGCCTTAGATCTTTCTGTGGGTGTGCAGAGCGTCACGACACAGATGCATGAGACGTTTGAGGAAAAGGTTGGCCTGGGGCTGTGGAAGGCTGGCCCTGGTGGGGAAAGGCTGGAATGGAGCAGTGAACTAAAAGGGTGGCCCAGATCGGTAAAGGACTGGCATAGAGCGGTAGGGTGAGGGAAAGGCTGGCCAGCTCTGCAAGGAATCTGAGTGTGAGGCCCTGTCACCCATGGAGTGGGGGTACAGGACAGCTCGCCAAGTCAGAGTTGCTTTCCTGTTGCTTTGTGCAAACTGGAAGAATCAAAGGGGTCAGTTTATCACCAACAACTTACTGTCAAACAAGTAAATGATGGGTGCTAGCAGAGGCTCAGCTGTCCTGTCCTGAGGGGAAGATTGTGTTTCATCAGAATCGGGTGAAACTGACAGTGGTTTATGAATGGCTCCTTTCCTCCTCCTAATGGGAAATGATGTTTGAATCTGTGCGTCCCACTGTCTCCATGTAACGTTCTGTCAGCCACAAAGTGGCTGTGCAGCTCCGGTTGGTACGGGCAGTTTCTCTGCGTTTGTTTCTTTTTTTTAATACTTCTTGTCTTACCCCAGCGGAGGAACTTGTGCAGCATGAACAACCTGTCCCTGCAAATACCGTGGTGCTGTCTGACCAAGTGTTCCCCAAGTGTGGGACAACTGGTTACAAATTGGGGATCGGTATGAAGCCGGGCAGTCTCACTCTTGATCAGTGGTCCAATGTAATGTGAGGTTCAGCAGTGTTTGTGTTAAGCCAGACTCATACAGCATGGAAACAGGCCTTTCAGCCCCACTCACCCGTGCTGAACAAGTTGTCTACCTGAGCTAGACACATTTGCCTGTGTTTTGCCCATGTCCCTGTAAACCTTTCCTATCCGTTTTTGTACCTCTGAAGAAGTTTTCCTCTCATGTCCTCTGTAAATCTTCCTCTCTCACCTTAAATCTTGTGCCCCCTAGTAGGAGATTCCCTTACCTTGGCAAAAAGACTATTTAACTTCTCTCTCCAAGGTCCAACCCCCCCTCAGCCTCCAACACTTCAGGGAGAAACATCCCAGCCAATCTACCCTCTTTCCAACTGAAGTCCTCCAGTCGCAGGAACATCCTGGCAGCACAGTTAGCGTACTGGTTTGCGCAAAGCTGTTACAGTGCCAGCAATTGTGACCAGGGTTCGAATCCCGCGCTGTCAGTAAGGTGTTGGTATGTTCTCCCCACGTCTTCATGGGTTTCCCCCCCCCGGGGGCTCCGGTCTCCTCCCACCCTTCAAAACATATCGGGGTTGTAGGTTAATTGGGCAGCATGGGCTCATGGGCCAGAATGGCCTGTTACCGTGCTGTATGTCTAAATTTTAAAATCTTTTCTGCACCCTTTCCAGCTCAATGGCATCCTTCTTATTTCAGGGGACCAGAATTCAAACTCCTGGATTTCCGAGTCTAGTTGCATGTGGGACCTACTTGACTACACACACAAAACAGTGGTTGGAAGCAGGGGATCATGGATGAAATGTCAGTAATGCACACATCCTGTTTTGGGTTACCGAAACACACAAGTAAATTGTGTTTGTTAGTTAACTGGGATCAAGGTATCTTCTGTCAGGGACATAGATGAATTATGAGTTTGAGTTCAGTAAATTGAGCAGATGTTGTGTTGCTTTTAATATAATTGACTTTTAAAAAGTGGAGTTCCTTGGGTTGTGACATTTATATGCTGCAATTTTGTGCTTTCTGGGTGGAGAATTTATACTTTAGTTCAGTGAACACCAAATCTTGTATTCTCTTTCTACGTTTTAAATTAAACTAAAAATCAAACCAATATAAATAGTTATGTCTCATTAACTTTGTGTGCAGACTTAACAATGTAGCATATTTTCAATTTTAAACAAAGCCTTTAAACAATGGCAAGGCATTTTAATTTAAGGAAAAAGAAGTTATTCCACCACTCAAGTCGCTCCAAATCTTAATACCATTCACCTGGCCTATTTTAAGAATTGTATTCAACAATGATCAGAAAATTTAGATCAGAAAAATAAATATGATCCCTAGTTTCCACTGCTGTTTGCAGACTGGTGGAAATATTTCTGATTTCCACTGTCATGCGTGAAGTAACCTCTAAGGGACTTGGCATTTATTTTGAGATTTATTTACCTTGTTCTTGTAGCAATTTCTCTCCTGAATTAAAAGCAGGAAATACTCAGCAAGTCAGGCAGGATCTGTGAGGAGAGTAACAGGATCAATGTTACAGGACTTTCCTCAGAGTAAGGGTGGTGAAGGTAAGTGTGTTCAAGTTTATTGTCACATGTCCTGAGATGGAGTCAGGAAGCTTGTATTGTGGGTAGTCCAGGTCGTCAACCTGTACAGAGCAGCAATACATGCAGAGTTGGAGAGGGACACCAGTTAGAATAGCAAATACCACATTATTTTACTAAAATGAGGTTCTTTCAGAAGTCTGATAACAGCAGGAAACAAACTGAAGCTTGTGGTCTATGAATCTTCTTCCTGACGGGAGGTGAAGAAAGTATGGCCGGGGTGGGAGGAGATCAGGACATCTACTTGAGGCGGTGTCTTAAGAAAGCAGCCTCTATCCTCAAGGACCCCCACCACCCAGGCTGCGCCCTCTTCACTCTGCTACCATTGGGAAAAAGGTACAGCACTCAGCGGCACAAGGACAGCTTCCTTGCTGCCATCAGATTCTTGAATAATCAATGACTCAGAGATACTGCCTCACTTTGACTTTTCCTATCTATTTTTGTAAAGTGGTTTATATGAATGTTTGCCCTGTGATGCTGCCGCCAAACAACGAATTTTGTGACTTTTTTTTTAAATTTTTTATTTTTCACACCATAAATCACAATAGCCATGATATACACTTTTCCACACATTTACAGTGACTTTTTCTCCCCCCCCCCCCTCCCTCCTCCCAAGCCACCCCCCCACCCACCCCCCCTCTCATCCATTTTAGGTATACAATCTAGGTTGCATTAATTCAGTCAGACAATGTTGTCATTCAACAAAAATACACCAGAAATTCTACTGAGTTCATTCTTTTCTTTTCTTCTCCTTCCATCAACTTAGGTAATGATTGTCCCCGGTAGGTTTTCGCTATTGTATTTAATGTAAGGCTCCCATACTTGTTCGACTATTTCAATATTATTTCTTAAACTATATGTTATTTTTTCTAATGGAATACATTTATTCATTTCTATATACCATTGTTGTATTTTCAAATTATCTTCCAATTTCCAGGTTGACATAATACATTTTTTTGCTACGGCTAGGGCTATCTTGACAAATCTTTTTTGTGCATCTTCCAAGTCAATTCCAAATTCTTTATTTTTTATGTTACTTAGGAGAAAGATCTCTGGATTCTTTGGTATATTGTTTTCTGTTATTTTATTTAATATCTGATTGAGATCATCCCAAAATTTTTCTACTCTCTCACATGTCCAGATTGCATGAATTGTTGTTCCCCTTTCTTTTTTACATCGAAAACATCTATCAGATACTGTTGGGTCCCATTTATTTAACTTTTGCGGTGTAATGTATAGTCTGTGTAACCAATTATATTGTATCATATGCAGCCTCGTATTTATTGTATTTCTCATCGTTCCAGAACATAATTTCTCCCATGTTTCCTTTTTTATCTTTATATTTAAATCTTGTTCCCATTTTTGTTTAGTTTTACCATTTGTTTCCTCATTCTCCTTTTCTTGCAGTTTGATATACATATTTGTTATAAATCTTTTGATTAACATTGTATCTGTAATCACATATTCAAGGTTACTTCCCTCTGGTAAACTCAAATTGCTTCCTAATTTATCTTTCAAGTAGGATCTCCAGTTATATTGTACTTATCTCTCATTTGTTCAAAGGATAAGAATCTACTTCCTGAAAAACAATTTTCTATTCTTTTAATCCCTTTTTTTTCCCATTTTCTAAAGGAAAGGTTGTCTATTGTAAAAGGGAGTAGCTTATTTTGCGTCAATATTAGTTTTGGTATTTGATAATTTATTTTATTTCTTTCTACATGAATCTTCTTCCATATATTGAGGAGATGGTGTAATACTGGAGAAGTTCTATGTTGTACCAATTTTTCGTCCCATTTATATAATATGTGTTCAGGTATCTTTTCCCCTATTTTATCTAATTCTAGTCTCGTCCAGTCTGGTTTTTCCCTTGTTTGATAAAAATCTGATAGGTACCTTAATTGTGCGGCTCTATAATAATTTTTGAAGTTTGGCAATTGTAAGCCTCCTTGTTTATACCATTCTGTTAATTTATCTAGTGCTATCCTCGGTTTCCCCCCTCTCCATAAAAATCTCCTTATTATTTTCTTTAACTCTTTGAAGAATTTTTCTGTCAGTTGTATTGGCAATGCCTGAAATAAATATAGTATCCTTGGAAAAATGTTCATTTTAATACAGTTTATCCTTCCTATCAGTGTTAGTGGTAGCTCTTTCCAATGCTCTAAATCGTCCTGTAATTTTTTCATTAGTGGATTGTAATTGAGTTTATATAATTGACCTAGATTTTTGTTTATTTGCACACCTAGGTATCTTATTGCCTGCATTTGCCATCTGAATGGGGATTCCTCCTTAAATTTTGAGAAATCCGCGTCATTCATAGGCATTGCTTCACTTTTATTTACGTTTATCTTGTATCCCGACACTTCTCCATATTCCTTCAATTTCTTATATAGTTCTTTTATTGATAGTTCTGGTTCTGTTAAGTACACTATCACATCATCCGCAAATAGACTGATTTTATATTCCCTGTCTTTTATTTTTATTCCTTTTATATTATTATCTATTCTTATCGATTCTGCTAGTGGTTCTATAGCTAGCGCAAACAATAATGGTGATAGTGGGCATCCCTGTCGCGTTGACCTGCTTAAGTTAAATTGCTTTGATACATGTCCATTTACTGTCACTTTCGCTAACGGTCCCTCATATAATGCTTTAATCCAATTAATATACTTCTCCGGTAAACTGAATTTTTGCAATACTTTGAACAAGTAATTCCATTCTACTCTGTCGAAGGCCTTCTCTGCGTCTAAAGCAACTGCTACTACCGGTGCTTTATTTCCTTCTACTGCATGAATTAAGTTAATAAATTTACAAATATTGTCTGTTGTGCGTCTTTTTTTGAATTTTGTGACTTGTTCATGTCCATAAATTCTGAGATAGACCAGAGTTGGTGGAGGAGGAGGGGGTTTGTGTGAAATCTGAGCTGCTGAACACAAGGAACATTAGTTCAATGGTCAACAACTTGAGCTGTTGACCCTGTTTCTTCCCCACAGATGCTGCCTGGCCTGCTGAACATTGTCAGTGTTCCTTCCAGCAGCTTTTGGCTTGTGGCTTTATTTGCCTGCCTGTCAGGCTGTGGAGAAGGAGGGGAAATTGTGCCAAGCTGTCTCTGTAACATCTCTCCCTGCCGCCTATCAGGGGACCCTGCTGCGTACTGTGTTAACGCCTGGTGTTCTCAATGTGCAGATACAAACCACCTTCCTTGCAAGGAGGCTCCAATTTCTTTCAAAAGCTCTCTGCAATGAGTTTGTACATTTTCTCTGTCTGTGTGGATTCCTCCGCGTGCTTCCAGTTTCCGCTCACCCTTCAAAATGTAGCAGGGGTTGTAGGTTAATTGGGGGATTTGGGCGGTACAGGCTCGAAGGCCATTACCATGCTGTATGTCTAAATATCTGCAAACCTGCAGCCAAGCAAGGCAGTGGTGTCAACATTGCCTGTGCTAGACGGCCTGCAAAGGGAGTCATCCTCCAACTCTGTCTAACCACCTGAGAACCATTCTCTCACCTGCTTGGTCCTCAGCCATTGGTCCTCCCAAGCTCCCCCATCACCACCTGTTAAAATGGAGGCCAAGGTCGCTAGGAATTTTATTACTGGTGATGGACGTATTCAGAGTTGAGTTTGATTCCAAGCGTCCATTTTAAAAACATTTCTCAAATGATTCCTTTTCTATTTTCATAATGCTTTTACAGAAGTGAGATCAAATCAAAAATAGCAATGTGTGTGACAGTGAAAGGGGGAGGGGAGACAGAGAAAGGGGGGGATTGGCAGAGAGTTGGGGGCGGGGGGGAAGAGACAGAGAGGGGGAGATGCTGACTTTGAAGGCTTGAGGCCTTGACCGCTGAAGGGAGAGTGATCACCAGAATAAATCTCGGGGGTTTTAGGGCTGCAGGAGATGCAAGTCCCTGAAAAGCATTCCAACTGTGAAGTCAGATGTAAACAGAGCATAAATATAGCAATGATAAGGGAATGCGGAACGGCCGATCGTGAAGTAGTTCACGGCATTGATCTTATTGAACAGTTGAATGAAACATTGGGCAAAATGGATTCCTATTCCTTGACCTCTTTAAAAATTCAGATCATTGGTGCCTAAAATAGACAAATATCCTTTTTTGATCTTTTATTTAAATCTCTGAGCAGGGAGGTACTGTTGCAGCTGTTCAGGATAGTAGTAAGGCCACACTATATGTCATCTGGCCTCCTTACTTGAGGAAGGATGTACTGGCTTTGAAGTCGGTGCAGATGGGGTTCACCAGGTCAATTCCAGAGATTGGCTGGGGTTAGCCTATGAGGAGAGTATAGATTTAGACTTTTTGGAGCTCAGAAGGATGTTGGGGGTGGGGGAAATCATGGAAACAACATTATTGAAGAAATAAGGTAAAAGCAAAGAGGTTGTTTCCACTGGCAGGCAAGACAAACCCTAAGATTTAAGATGGATGAGAAACTGCTTCTCCCAGAGAGTGGTGAATCTGTGGAATTCTCTGCCTGGGGGAACAGTAGAGACTCCCTCATTAATTGCATTTAAGGTACAAAATTATGAATAACAAGGAGTTGAGAGGGTTATGGGGAACAGGAGGATGAGTCGAGTGGAGTCCACGGCCAGATCAGCTGTGTTCTCACTGAGGGGCGGGGCAAGCTCAAAAGTCCGGGATGGTTGACCCCTGGTCCTTGTCCTGGGGTTTTCATTCCAAGCAATGGGGCAGCACAATTCTACCATTCGTGTGGTTTGATCTCCATGCTGTGCGGATTGTACGTGCTGCCATGTTTTCTGCGTGGGGGGAGGGGGCGATCAGTTTCTGCACATGGGTGGGTGAAATATTTTCACGTTTCTGAGCAGATGTTGTATCCTTTGGCTCTGTTCAAATCATTAAAATCAAAACTAACCTATCTCCATGTTCCTTTTGATTATCAGATTTCTATTTGATCTTGCAATTCTAAAGCTGCCTGTGACACTTCTCTGGTGGATTTCAGTAAAAGATCTGAACTTTGATTTGTTGCACCTTCTGAACACGACATTCTTCTCGATGTGGGTGCTAAGAATGGTTTGCATGAATTCTTGCATCTATCTGGGGCAACTGGAATTGGTTGGACAGCAGCAGTGACTTTAATACATTGACTGTAATTTGTTGCCTAGGTGTTCATTCCAGCACCTGGCTCCCTGCAGGACAAGGGGTGAAGAGGATCACCAGCCTTCACCACCTCCTGAAGTGGGGAATACTGGCGACATACCTGGAGCAGACGTACACACTTCATTCAGAAAGAAAACCTGGAGAGTTCCTGATCTTCACAAGACCGTGACAGTCATTGGTGGGTTGGGTACCATAATTAAAGTAGATGTTTTAATTTTAAAAATAATTCCTATGTTGGTCCAGTTGATGACTTTGTTCTGTGAGCACATTGAGAATTTCGGGGGTGAAGTAGTGGACCGTTTTCTGGAGGTTTTGTCTCTGAATACAAGGGTTCAAATCCCCAGTGTGGCAGCCGGTGAAATTAAATTCCATTCATTCATTGAATCCAAAGTAAATCGCTGCTGTTAGCAAAATAGGCCGGGACACTGTTGGGTTTTTCCTGAAACCCACTGGGTTCAGTAATGCCCTGCCTTTCTGATCAGGGCACCAGACCCAGACCACAGTGATTGGGTCCTGAAGGGCCCTGGCCTAGCCAGGCTCTGGGTTCAGGAGTGGCTGGGCTTGTGAGGGCTGCCCATGCCCCCTCAGCAGAGGCCAAACCCTACTCTGCTGCCCATTCTCTTGCTCTGTGCAGTAACCAACTCGTTTCCAAATTCATGACATCCCACTGAAAAAGGTTGCATTGTTTATTCTATCTGTCACGGGGCAATATGGCAGTGCAGCAGATAAAGCCTCCGGCTCACATGTTCATTCATGATTTCTGACGCTGTCTGAACATAAGAACATGAGAAATAGGAGCAGGAGGCGGCCATCTGACCCATCGAGCCTGCTCAGTCATTCAATGAGATCATGCCTAATCTGGTGATCGGCTCATCTCCACTGACTTGCCTTTTCCACATATCCCTTCATTCCCTATGTAAAAATCCATCCAACCTTGTCTTAAATCTATTTACTGAGGTCACCTCCATTGCTTCAATGGGCAGCAATTTCCACAGATTCACCCCTCTCTTGGAAAACCAGTTCCTCCTCATCTCTGTCCTAAATCTACTACCTTGAATCTTGTCCCCTAGTCTGGTCTCTCCCACCAATGGGAACAACTTGCCTACCTCCATCTTATACATGGCTTTCATAATTTTATGTTTCTATAAGATCCCTTCTCAATCTTCTAAATTCCAGCAAGTTCAGCCCCAGACGACTCAATCTCTCCTCATAGGCCAACCCCTTCATCCCTGGAATCAACCTGGTGAATCTCCTCTGCACCCCCTCCAAAGCCAGTACATCCTTCCTCAAGTGAGTAGACCAGAACTGCACGCAGTTCTCCAAATGTGGCTTCACCAGTACCCTGCAAAGTTGCAGTAGAACCTCCTTGTGCAGAGTTTGCACATTCTTTCTGTGATCTGCGTTGGTTTACCCTGGAGGTCTCCATTTTCTTCCTACATCCAGGTCAATGGGTTAATTAGCCATTTGGGGGGGGGGGGGGCATAAAATTTGGGAGAGGTTGTAGAGTTGTGCATCGTGAGGACAGGCCCTTCACCCCAACTTCTCAAGGCTGACCAAACTGTCCCACCCACACTCGTTTCATCTGCCCGTGTTTGGCCCATTTCCCTCTAAACCCATCCTACCCATGTACCCACCCAAAGGTGTCTTAAACGTTGCAATAATACTCTGGCAGCCTGTTCCACACACCTTCCACCCTCTGTGACAGAAATGTGCGGAGAGTGAATAGTATTGAAGTATTGGCATGTATTATATATGCTCTATCTCTGACTATTCACTATGTTCTTCCATGTTTGTTACATGTGCAGAGAATTCCTTGTAATCAGAATTACTGTTGATCAGAGTGCAATTTATAAATACCTCCGGTTAGGCACCAAATAAAGATCCATAATCTTCCTCCTCCGGATTCTGCTGTTCACTGTCTCTCCAGCGTTGCAACCTTCCCATATTTGTGAAGGGAACGTCATGCCTTACCAACACTTGAGTTTTTTGAGGAGGGATTGGCAGTAGATGTATATACGAATTTTTCTCCATATTCCTTTAATTTCTTATGTAGTTCTTTTATTGATATTTCTGGTTCTGTTATGTATAGTATGATGTCATCTGCAAATAAACTGATTTTATACTCCTCCTTTATTTTTATCCCTTTTATTTTATTTTCTGTTCTTGTCAGTTCTGCCAATGGTTCTATTGCTAAAGCGAACACTAATATTCATTTACTGTTACCTTCGCCAATGGTCCATTATATAATGCTTTAATCCAATTAATATATTTTTCTGGTAGATTGAACCTCTGTAATACTTTAAATAAATAATTCCTTTCTACTCTGTCAAAGGCTTTTTCTGCGTCTAAAGCAACAGCCACTGTTGGCCTCTTATTTCCTTGAACTGCATGAATTAGATTAATAAGTTTACAGACATTATCCACTGTTCGTCTTTTCTTAATAAATCCAGTTTGATCTTGTTTTACTATTTTTGGTACACAATCGGCCAATCTGTGTGCTAATAATTTTGCTATTATCTTATAATCTGAATTCAGTAGAGATGCTGGTGTTAGTGGATCCTTCCCCATCTTTGGTATTACTGTAATTATTGCTGTCTTACATGAATCTGGCAAGTTTTGTGTTTCTTCTATCTGGTTCATTACTTCCAGGAGAGGAGGAATTAATAACTCTTTAAATGCTTTATAGAATTCTACTAAGAATCCATCCTCTCCAGGCGTTTTATTGTTAGGCAGCTTTTTTAATATATCTTGTACTTCCTCTATTTCAAATGATTTTATCAGTTTGTTTTGTTCCTCTTCTTGGAATTTTAGCAGTTCAATTTTAGCTTAAAAACTCTTCTATTTTATCCTCTTTTTCCCTCATTCTCAGTTTGGAATAACTGTTCATAAAATTCCTTAAAGTTCTCATTAATCTCTGTTGGGTTATATGTAATTTGTTTGTCCTTTTTCCTTGATGCCAATACAGTTCTTTTAGCTTGTTCTGTTTTAAGTTGCCAGGCTAATATTTTGTGCATCTTTTTCTCCTAGCTCGTAATACTTCTGCTTTATTTTCATTATATTCTTCTCCACCTTGTACTTGTAATGTTTCATATTTTATTTTTTTGTTGCCAATTCTCTCCTTTCCTTTTTACTAGTTCCTTTTCTGTACTTACTATCTGCCTTTCCAACTGCTCTATTTCCCGATTGTAGTCCTTTTTCATCTTGGTTACATAACTTATTATCTGCCCTCTAATGAAGGCTTTCATTGCGTCCCATAATATAAATTTGTCTTTCACTGATTCCATGTTTATTTCAAAATATGTTTTAATTTGGCATTCAATAAACTCTAACTTCCTGCCTTTTAAGTATCATGGAGTTTAACCTCTATCTATATGTTCTTGGTGGGATGTCCTCTAGTTCTATTGTTAATAACTGGGGTGAATGATCAGGGGTAATCTAGCTGTATATTCCGTGTTCCTAACTCTCCCTTGAATATGGGCCGACAACAGAAACATATCAATCCTTGAGTATGTTCTATGCCTACTCGAATAATATGAAAATTCCTTCTCTCTCGGGTGTTGCCTCCTCCATATATCCATAAGTTTCATTTCCTGCATTGATTTAACCATAAATTTGGCCACTTTATTCTTTTTACTTGTCTTTTGTCCAGTTTTATCCAACATTGGATCCAAATTAAGGTTAAAATCCCCTCCTATCAATATATTTCCTTGTGTACCTACAATCTTCAAAAAAATATCTTGCATAAACTTTTGATTCTCTTCATTAGGTGCATATATATTGATCAAATTCCAAAATTCTGAATATATCTGACACTTTATCATTACATACCTCCCTGCTGGATCTATTATTTTGATGGGTACATTTTTGTTAACTAATATAACTACACCTCTAGCTTTTGAATTATATGATACTGCCGCTACGTGCCCGACCCAGTCTCTCTTTAGTTTGTTATGTTCCACTTCAGTTAGATGCGTTTCCTGCACAAATGCTATATCTATTTTTTTCTTTTTTCAGTAAATTTAATAGCTTCTTCCTTTTAATTTGGCTATGTATTCCATTAATGTTTATAGACATAGGCAAATAGCGCCTTTGGAAGACTACACAAAAGAGTCTGGAAAAACAACCAACTGAAAAACCTCACAAAGATAAGCGTATACAGAGCCGTTGTCATACCCACACTCCTGTTCGGCTCCGAATCATGGGTCCTCTACCGGCACCACCTACGGCTCCTAGAACGCTTCCACCAGCGTTGTCTCCGCTCCATCCTCAACATCCATTGGAGCGCTTACACCCCTAACGTCGAAGTACTCGAGATGGCAGAGGTCGACAGCATCGAGTCCACGCTGCTGAAGATCCAGCTGCGCTGGATGGGTCACGTCTCCAGAATGGAGGACCATCGCCTTCCCAAGATCGTGTTATATGGCGAGCTCTCCACTGGCCACCGTGACAGAGGTGCACCAAAGAAAAGGTACAAGGACTGCCTAAAGAAATCTCTTGGTGCCTGCCACATTGACCACCGCCAGTGGGCTGATAACGCCTCAAACCGTGCATCTTGGCGCCTCACAGTTTGGCGGGCAGCAACCTCCTTTGAAGAAGACCGCAGAGCCCACCTCACTGACAAAAGGCAAAGGAGGAAAAACCCAACACCCAACCCCAACCAACCAATTTTCCCTTGCAACCGCTGCAATCGTGTCTGCCTGTCCCGCATCGGACTTGTCAGCCACAAACGAGCCTGCAGCTGACGTGGACTTTTTACCCCCTCCATAAATCTTCGTCCGCGAAGCCAAGCCAAAGAAGAAAAAAGATAGACATAGTTCAACGTGGCCATCTTATATCCTGTTTACACCTCATTTCTGCTTCCTCACCACCACCATCCCTCTTTTCCCCATTTTCATCTCTCAGTTTTCCCTTTTTAAACTCAATGTATGACAACACATTTAAAACATAAAATACTCCAACAACTTCCACATCCAATATTACCTTAACCCCAAATATTTCCCCCCTCTCTGAGTTGCCCCTTATCCCTTTCCGGGCAGCCACAACTCCCCTTTCCATTTAGATTGTGATCCTGCTCGCAAGCATCAACTGATTTCACAGTGACGGTTATTCTCTCCCCCCCAACCCCACCCCCCCCCCCGAAAACACTTTTTTTAGGAACATTTTTTTTACACTTATAACAACAAAGTTCTCCCTTTTTTCCCCCTTACTTCCTTCCTTCTCTTTCCCTTCTTTACATATACATTGTTTTTACATCTTTTTATATACTTTATCACCGTTATTCATTCTTGTTACATCTCTTCATCTCTCCTTATGTCCTGTAAACGCTCTGCAAATTCTTGTGCTTCCTCCGGATCCGAGAACAGTCTGTTTTGCTCCCCGGGTATAAATATTTTAAGCACAGCTGGATGTCTTAACATGAATTTATAACCTTTTTTCCATAGGATCAATTTTGCTGTAGTAAACTCCTTCGTCTTCTTTAAGAGTTCAAAACGTGTCTGGGTAAAAGAAGATTTTCTGACTTTTGTATTCTCTAATTTTATTCCTTGCCCGCTCCAGTATATTTTCTCTTGTCGTACATCTCAAAAATTTTACTAAGATGGATCTTGGTTTTTGATGTGTCTGTGGTTTCGGAGCTAATGTGCTGTGTGCCCTTTCTATTTCCATTCCTTCCCGTATTTCTGTCGTTCCCAGGACCTTTGGGATCTATTCTTTTATAAATTCCTTCATGTCTGTTCCTTCTTCATCTTCCTTTAGGCCCACTATTTTTGTTGTTTCGCCTACTATAATTTTCCAACATATCAATTTTCTGAGCCAACAACTCTTGTGCCTCTTTAATTTATTTTTGTCACTTTCTTCCAATTTTCCTCAAGTCGTTTACTTCCATTTCTACAGCTGTTTCTCATTCTTCCACATTTTCTACTCTTTTCCCTATTTCTGTCATGACCAGTTCTAATCTTTGCATTTTATCTTCTGTTCTTTTCATTTTTCTTTTAATTGCACTAAATTCTAATGACAACCATTCTTTTAATGCTCTCATTTGTTCTTCAAAAAAGCTTTATCTATATTCTGTCCATAACTGTTTTACCTTCTATTTCTCTGTGAAGATCTTGGTCGTCTTTTTCCTCTTCTTGTGTCTGTACCTGTGTCTCTTCTGATTTTCTTGATGAGTTGCTTGGCCTCTTGTTGTTGATCCTCCCCTCCTGGGGTGCTCATCTGTCAGGCCTCCTGCTGCTGCTCCTCTTGCCGTTCACCCCGTTGACTTTCTATCTCACCTGGTACATCACTCCCTCTCCTGCCGCTTTCCTCCTCCTCCAGCTGAGAGCCCTGGTGTCGGGCGTCCCTCAGCTGGTCGCGCCGTGGTTGCCCGCTCCTTGGTTGAACCCCCCCATCGGTGTTTTCCTTTACCTTAGATTGCGCAGTTGTGCACTTTTGTTTGGCTCAGAGAGCCATTTTTGCAGTCCACCGGTCGGGGGGGTCGCGACTCCACAGGGCCGGCACCAACCTCGGGGATCGGGCAGTCTTCTCCATCACGGCTCCCTGTTCCTTCGTGTAGGTAAGTTCTTTTCCGGTTGGTTTTACTTTTTCCCTCTTAGGTGCCATTTTCTTTCTCTTCTCTGCAACTTTCTTTTATTTCTTTATTGAATGTTGTATTTTCTGGAGAGGGCTGGTTTTCCCCGACCGGCCACTACTCCGTCATGCGACTCCTTCCTCTTTTGAAGAAAGGTTGAGTGAGCTTTTCTCCTTGGAGTCACAGAAAGTGAGAGACGACTTAATAAAGGTGTATAGGGTTATGAGGGGAGTCGATAAATTGGGACGGCCAGCATCAGAGGATATCTGTTCAAGGTAAGTTTAGGGGAAATGTCAGAGGTAGCTTTCCCCCCCCCCCCCCCCACAGAGTGATGGGTGCCAGTGGATGTGGTGGTGGTGGAGACGGATACCATAGGGACATTTAAAAGACTCAGGTAGGTACATGGATGGTTGGGCTGTGAGGTAGGGAAGGGTTAGATTGTATGAGATAGGTTGGCACAATGTCATGGGCCAAAAGACCTGCCCTGTGCTGGAATGTTCCATCTGACTTCCAAGTAACTTGATGTGAAACAGTTCATTTCCTTTGACATAATTTCCTATTTTGCTTAAATACAGATATTAATATTCTACAGTTCTTATTATGACCTCTCCCACTGCAACTTCACATCTGATCCCCTCTAATTACTGAGTCACCAGATTGGATAAGTAGTAACTAAATCTTCAACTCATCCACACGAGTCTCCTTAACAATTAGTTCCTGCCTCGAACCTCTGCCTTTACCAAGTTTGTTGTGATAATTTAAAAACTCAGTGCTGGAGAAACTCAGCAGGTCATCATACTTTATGTAGCAAAGATAAAATACATAGCCAACGTTTCAGGCTTGAGCCCTACATCGAGGTATGAGCACAATGTGGGCAGGGGTGGAGTGGGAGAATTTTGAACCAGAGGACATAGGTTTTAGGTAAGGGAGAGATTTAATAGGAACCTGAGGGGTAACTTTTTTTTTAAAAAGTAAAGAACAAGTAGCCAGATAGATGAGTTAGCTGAGGCAGGAATTATTGCAATGTTTAAGAAACATTTGGACAGATATATGGATAGGATGGATATAGGGGGAACTGGGGCAAACACAGTTAGGAGGGACTAGTTTGGTCAGCATGGGCAAGTTGGGCTGAAGGACCTGATTCCACATTGTCTGACTATAACAGAGTGAGGGCCAAAGTGGCTGAAAGCATTCCAAAAAAATGGAGGAGAGGTGATCAGGTTCAGCCAGAAATTCAAGTGTGGAGGAAAAGAAACCTGAGGTCTGTAAGAATGGAGGAAGTTGAAGGGAACACACCAGAGACATCTGCAAACGAAACCTTTAAAATTGAATTGTTGCTTTATTTTTGGAAGAATATACTCTGATTTGAGCCATTTTGATTGTATCAGACCACATGATCATGGTGGTAGCATGTACGTCCACCCTCAAGTGTATGATCTGATCTCGTGTACAGGTACTGAGTAAGTAACTTCTCGTTTTGCATCGGCAGAGTATACATTTCTACAGTCACTAACAGCAGATCCATAAATCCAATATGTATGGAACAAAGGTGTTACATTTTTAATTACCGCATCTCGGCATACAAGTCAACTCCAACATTTTGGGCTGTCAGGGCCTCCCAGTAACAACCCAATTTTTTAAAAAAAATTCCAATCACAAATTACAAAGCTGTAAATTAAAGTTAAAAAAAAAAATCTTGGCCTGCCAGTCAGGAACAGCAATGGCCCAGGGAGCTGGAGCGGTGACATCATGCTTCCGGCGGCAGTAGTGGCGACATCGCATTCGTGGCGGGAGCAGGAACCTTTGCCTACCAGGCTGGAGCGGCGACGTCAGGATCCCAGGTAGGACCAGTTATGGCAGCGTAATGCTTCTTGCATCAACTTATGCACTGAATCAACATCAATCTTTATACACTGCTTTATTGCTAGAATATCCGTTGGTATATATTCAGCAATAATCATTAGTCAAAATATGCCCATCTTCGTGGTCCCATCCAGAGTCTGGCCTGTGGCTCGGTGTTGGAATTGAATCAAACGATATCAAATGTGAAAAGCACTGACAACTGTCACAGTCAGTCCATGAAAAGACATCACTGCTAAAAATACCCATGTGACGCTGAACAGCCGAGGAGCTTCAGTGGTTTTAAATCGGCAGTAGTTTTGATGTGTCTGTTTCAAGTATTGAAAATGAATACTGACGATCTGCCAAGCTATTCCTGGTTTACAAGCCTGCTGAGTGGTGAAAGACCGGTATTTGTATTTTAAACAGTGGTCTATATCTTGCTGCCAAAATTTTATTTTCAAATTAATGACCTAAAAGGTTAACAATTTCACATTTACTTACATTTCATTAGAGATGAAACCTCAAACTCTGCCTTCACCTTCAACATACAGAAACACAAAATTTATCTTTACCCTATCCATGCATTCCAACAGCTTCTCCAGAATAAATAAACTTTAACGCCACTGTGACCTGTATCAAGCAAGACAGGCACTTCCGTACAGAACTGCAATGTGGGTACCAGAGGTAAAACATTTATACTTTTGGGAAGCATTAACTCGTGTATTTTACATAGAATACAAGTACCGCCATGTAGCCACTGAATAGATTAACTGATTCTCCCATAGTGATATAAAGTTCATACATCACAAAGAATCAAAGCAACACCATGATCATCTTATTTTACAATATATTACTGAGAGAAATGAAATCCTATTTAAGTAGTGTCAGACTGGATAGGACAACGCCACCTCTGCAAATACATTGGTGCATCTTTCACAGAATGGCACTTTAAGGACTTCTGTAGTGACAATTCCACCAAGTTTCTTTGCAGTAGAAATTTCCTATCCTCGTATTGGGCTCTCGTAATATTTTTCCGTGCTTTCAATCTTTTTTGTAGTGGACTGAAATGCCATTCCGAAAACCAAACAATAAAGACACTCACTTTTTGGAGTTGCCTGACCCCTTGAGTGATAGCAGGTTTCTTTCCTTTGTTCCTGTTCATATTCCAGCTGTTATTTAATTCGTGCTGCCCTTAAACACTTTGGACATTTGTGGCTGTACGTGAACAGCTGAAGTTTTCTGTCAGTTCTCCTAAACACTGCTTCGATCAGGAGCAATATTCATGTACATTCGTCTTCTTGGGAAAAGTTTTCGCTTTAGTGAAATCAACTGAAATAGAAGCAGGAAGAAACAATAACAATTCTACTTCAAAATTAATTCCCTAGGAGTGCTATTCAACCGCAAAGTTGTCTGCACAGGTACAAGACAAAAAGCCACATTAAGACATGCACTAAGTAGGTACACAATAGGGACGTCATTCATAAATTTGGTTTGAAATGCTTAGTTGTCCTGCTCTTTATTTCTGATAATGAGGATGAAACTGGTTTTCTTAGGAATATGGGAGGTGCAGGATGCTTAACTTGATGGAAGTTGAGCATTGATAAGGTTGACAGTCTTTTCACCCAAGATAAAAATGGTAAAGGTTATGCATGGAAGATGGGCAGTGGGTGTTTCAAGATATGTGGGATGTGAAGATGTTTTTTTTAAACAGCAATAGAATGAGCCATTTCAGCCCTTGAGTCTGTGCTGCCCAATTAATAACCCCAGTACACTTTAGGTGCTTTCAAGCTGCCTTGAAAATTTGCCTGGTTAGCAACCTTCTCACAACCAAGAGTCCCTGTTCTACCTCAGAAGTAGTCAGGGAACCCAGTTAATAGTTACGCTGGCTGAAGTGTCTGAGGTAATCGGGGTGGGGGTGGGGAGAGGGGGATAGGGGGCGGGTAAGATTAGTTTGTGTGACGTATCACATACTGTGTCATCACAGAGGCAGGATCCCCCTTAAATCGCCGGGTTGGCGATTTACTGGGGCTATCCCCCCTCAGTTTAAAAGGTGCTGGAAGCTCCTTTGCCCCTCTAATCGCACCTGGGTCCCAGGAGAGCTACCCGGGTGCTGCAGCTTAAATGCACATTTTGAAGGGTGAGAAGAAACTGGAGCCCCTGGAATAAACCCACATAGACACGGGGAGAACAAACTCCTTACAGACAGCACGGGATTCAAACCCCAGTCCCGATCGCTAGCACCAACTGCTATGCCAACCGTGCCGTCCTATAGTGTTTATCTAGAACACAAGAATATAGATCTTGTCCAGGCAGGAGCAATTTAGTTTAATTTGAGTATCCTATTCAGCTCTGCCATCATGGGCTTAAGGGCCTGCTCTTTGCTGCAATGTTCAATGTCTTAATTAATGTTAAGAGTAACAGGGCCGCTTCTTACAATTTCTCATCCACAGCGCCATCTACAGGGATAATGGGAACTGCAGGAAGCCAGACAGATTCACCTTAGATCTGGCATCAGATTTGGGTTCTATTGTAGGGTGGCAAAAAGCAAATGAGGCATTGTCTGGTTTAGTATAATATAGTTAAGTATCAAGTTTTTTGGTTAACATTTATTTTTTTAATCCTTGAATTTTAATCTTTGAAAATCTCTCCATTTGAAATGAATAAATAAAAATGTGGAACACAAGATACATTTTTCTAAAGGCACAGTTAGTGTAGTGGTTGGTCCAATGCTGTTACAGTGCCAGAATCGGGACCAGGGTTCGAATCCCACGCTGTCTGTAAGGAGTTTGTACATTCTCCCCTTGGACTCCGGTTTCTTCCCACTGTTCGAAACGTACCGTGGTCAAATGGATGTAATTGGCCAGTAAACTAAGCAATCCAAAACCAGTCCTCCTACACATTCATATTGCCCCAACCCTTCACACTGACGACCAGACTGCCTCTTCTTCAATGGATAGAATCCCACACCAGCAGTAAAGGTACACAATCAGTTTCAATTAAAAAATTATTGATCTACCTGTTCAGCAAAGAATGAAGAAACTGTGAAAATAATGAGCGTCACCAACACACAATGTGTCCAGAACTTCAGCTTGTCTCTGTAAGCTCTCCTGCAAGGAAAACGTTCAACTGGATGATAACACAAATAATAGGCTTTGCATCCCACTGATTCTTGAAACCATGTGCAATTGGCTGCTGAGAAACATCTGATATTAATATTGTCCCTACTTCAAGCCACATCCAGCTCTGTTTATATGGTAGGGGTGGGGGGTGGGGGGGTGGGAGGGGGAAATAAAAGCCCTGATTTTATTTGTTCTTATTTGATTGGTTTGAAACATGCCATTCAGGAAGCAATTGACCAGTGTCTATGCTCACCTTAAATTTTACCTGCTCTTATTTGAAATGTCCACATGCATTTCTTTGACAATGCTTAAAGACCTAATTTCCTATACATGATTAGTTAAACAAGAAAGTGTGTAGATGATGTGACTGTAGTTGAACACACAAAAGTGCTGGAGAAGCTCAGCGGGTCTCGAAGTGTCCATAGGAAGCAAAGGAGCCTTTCGTCAAGGTAGGAGCAGAAAGGAGGCCGACATCTCCCCATACATTTTATTCACGTGTCTGCCAGCTTTCTGCTCAGGCTAAATATGTGGGTGAAATATTTTTGCTTCCTATAGACGTTGCAGGACCTGCTAAGTTTCTCCATCACTTTTATGAATTAATAAATGATCAGGTCTATTTTGTTAACAATAGAATTATAAACTTTCTGGAAAATTAAAACATTGGGATGTATTGACTGATAAATCACTCTCTTTTGTCCATTAATAAAATAACTTACTTTAAAATTAATATTACTGTAATATTACCCTGCTGTATACAAGAAGGTGTGTTATATTCTGTAATCACATTTAGGATTAGTAGGTGAACACAAGCCAAATGATATTCCTGGTAACTCACGATGCCTCATTCTCCTCTGGGGTATGAGTACTGACTGGCACGTTTGTTTTATTTTGTACAAGGGGAAATCAAGGAGCGGAAAAGTAAGCTAAAGGAAGTATAACTTGTAATGGTGCAACTTTCACGTTATCCTGATTTTAAAAAATGAAGTCAATCTGGGCAAACCATTTCAGAGAATGTGTCGTGCTCCTGAACAGAAATGAAGCCGGCACAGCATCATGTCTATAAACAAACTACACTGTGATAAGAGTCAGAGGTTCTGTCCAGATCGATGATGGTAAGAAGGTTCTGTTCAAATCACATCTAAAATTTTATGAGCTGATGTAAAATTGCTGTTCAGGATAATCTATGTTTTTTTAAACCCTCACTTTTATTATGATCTACCATAAATTTCAAATATAACCTTGAGTTCAAAAGTTAACATTGGAGAGGCCAGTTTTGCGATGGAGAAATAGCTTTTGTTCCACGTTAGGGATTGTTGAAACCTATGACAGAATTAGTGCCAGAGCTGTACGGACAACCCTGATACAGGCCCTTTGGCCACTACACCTGTGCTCACAATCATTCCCATCTACACTAATTCACACTTCAATTCCACATCCCCTTCTCATGCCCAAATGCTTCTGAAATGTTGTTCCTGTCTCCAACACCCTCTCGCAGCTCATTCCACACACCAACTAATCTGAATGAAAACATTACTCCTCCCATTCCCTTTAAACCTTCTGTTTCCCACCCCGAACCTGACCAATCCACTTTTAAACACTCCTATCATGGGGAAGTGTGGTTAATCTATACCTCTCATCATTTAAAATGACCATCACCACTCAGCCTCCTCCACTCCAAGGAAAATAGACCCAGGCTCTCCAATATCTCCTTATAACTCAAGCCCTCCGCACTCATCAAAATTCACTTCATTTTTTTGTACCCTTTCGATCTTTTTTTAAAAATTTTTTATTTTTCACACTATAAACCAGATTGATCAAGATACATACATTTTCCTTCTTAAATATATACAGTGTCGTTTTCTTCCCCCCATCTTCCCCCCTCCCTCCCCTCCCATTTATTTAAAGTTCAGAATATAAGATACATTAAACCCGTCAAACAATGTTGTCACTCAATAAAAATAAACAAGAAATTCCACTGAGTCAATTCTTTTCATTCTCTTCTCCTTCTGTCATTTTAGGTGGTAGATGCCCACGGTAGGTTTTCTCTATTGTGTTTCATGTATGGCTCCCATATTTGTTCAAATATTGTAATGTTATTTCTTAAATTATAGGTTATTTTTTCTAATGGAATACATTTATTCATTTCTATATACCATTGTTGTATTCTCAAGTTATCTTCTAATTTCCAGGCTGACATAATACATTTTTTTGCTACAGCTAGGGCTATCCTAACAAATCTTTTTTGTGCACCATCCAAATCAAGTCCAAATTCTTTGTTTTTTATGTTACTTAGGAGGAAGATCTCTGGGTTTTTGGTATATTGCCTTCTGTAATTTTATTTAATATCTGGTTTAGATCTTCCCAAAATGTTTCTACTTTCTCACATGTCCAAATTGCATGAATTGTTGTTCCCATTTCCTTTTTACAGCAAAAACATCAGATACTATCAGATACTGTTGAGTCCCAGTTATTTAACTTTTGAGGTGTAATGTATAGCCTGTGTATCCAGTTATATTGTATCATACGTAACCTCATGTTTATTGTATTTCTCAAAGTTCCTGAGCATAACTTCTCCCATGTTTCATTCTTTATCCTTATGTTTAGATCTTGTTCCCATTTGTTTCCTCATTCTCCTTTTCTTGTAGTTTAATATACATGTTTGTTACAAATTTTTTGATTATCATTGTGTCTGTAATCACATATTCAAAATTACTTCCCTCTGGTAACCTCAGACTGCTCCCCAATTTGTCCTTCAAGTAGGATTTCAGTTGGTAGTATGCCAACACTGTATCGTGAGTTATATTATATTTATCCTTCATTTGTTCAAAGGATAATAATTATTTCCCGAAAAACAATTTTCTATTCTTTTGATCCCTTTTTTCTCCCATTCTCTAAAGGAAAGGTTATCTATTGTAAAAGGGATTAGCTGATTTTGCGTCAGTATTAGTTTTGGTAGTTGGTAATTTGTTTTATTCCTTTCTACATGAATCTTCTTCCAAATGTTGAGCAGATGATGCAATACTGGAGAATTCCTACGTTATACCAATTTTTCATCCCATTTATATAATATATATTCAGGTATCTTCTCCCCTATTTTATCTAGTTCTAATCTAGTCCAATCTGGCTTTTCCCTTGTTTGATAAAAATCTGATAGGTATCTTAATTGTGCGGCTCTATAATAATTTTTAAAGTTTTGTAGTTGTAAGCCTCCTTGTTTATACCATTCTGTTAATTTATCTAGTGCTATCCTCGGTTTCCCCCCTTTCCATAAAAATTTCCTTATTATTTTCTTTAACTCCTTGAAGAATTTCTCTGTTAAGCGTATTGGTAATGCCTGAAATAGGTATTGTATCCTTGGGAAAATGTTCATTTTAATACAGTTTATCCTTCCTATCAGTGTTAGTGGTAAGTCTTTCCAATGCTCTAAGTCATTTTGTAATTTTTTCATTAGTGGATAATAATTGAGTTTATATAGATGGCCGAAGTTTTTATTTATTTGTATACCTAGGTGTCGTATTGCTTGCGTTTGCCATCTGAATGGTGATTCTTTCTTAAATTTTGAGAAATCCGCATTATTCATTGGCATTGCTTCACTTTTATTTGCGTTAATCTTGTACCCCGACACTTCTCCATATTCCTTCAATTTCCTATGTAATTCCTTTATTCATATTTCTGGTTCTCCTAAGTATACTATAACGTCATCTGCAAATAAACTGATTTTATATTCCTTGTCTTTTATTTTTATCCCTTTTATTTTATTTTCTGTTCTTATCAGTTCTGCTAGTGGTTCTGTGGCTAATGCGAACAATAAGGGAGATAGTGGACATCCCTGCCTTGTTGATCTGCTTAAGTTAAATTGTTTTGATATATATCCATTTACTGTCACTTTCGCCAATGGCCCCTTATATAATCTTTCAATCCAATTAATATATTTCTCTGGCAAGCTGAATTTTTGTAGTACTTTGAATAAATAATTCCATTCTACTCTGTCAAAGGCCTTCTCTGCTCTATAATCTTTCAATCCAATTAATATATTTCTCTGGCAAGCTGAATTTTTGTAGAACTTTGAATAAATAATTCCATTCTACTCTGTCAAAGGCCTTCTCTGCGTCTAAAGCAACCGCTACTGTTGGAGCTTTATTTCCTTCTACTGCATGAATTAAGTTAATAAATTTACAAATATTGTCTGTTGTGCGTCTTTTTTTAATAAATCCAGTTTGGTCTAGATTTACCATTTTTGGTACATGGTCGGCTAATCTGTTTGCTAATAGTTTAGCTATTATCTTATAATCTGTGTTAAGTAAAGATATTGGTCTATATGACGCTGGTGCGAGTGGATCTTTCCCTGTCTTTGGTATTACTGTAATTATTGCTGTTTTGCATCAATCTGGTAAGCTTTGTGTTTTATCAATCTGGTTGATTACTTCCAGAAGGGGAGGAATTAATAAATCTTTAAATGTTTTATAGAATTCTATTGGGAATCCATCCTCTCCTGGTGTTTTATTATTCGGTAGTTTTTTTTATTATCTCTTGTATTTCTTCTATTTCAAATGGTTCTGTTAATTTATTTTGTTCCTCTGTTTGTAATTTCGGTAGTTCAATTTTCAAAATTCATCCATTTTGTCTTCTTTCCCTTCGTTTTCAGTTTGATATAATTGTTCATAGAATTCTTTGAAGTTTTCATTAATCTCCGTTGGATTATATGTGATTTGCTTGTCTTTTTTCCTTAATGCCAATACCATTCTCTTAGTTTGTTCTGTCTTAAGCTGCCAGGCTAGAATTTTGTGCGTTTTTTCTCCTAGTTCATAATATTTCTGTTTTGTCTTCATTATGTTCTTCTCCACCTGATATGTTTGTAGTGTTTCATATTTTACTTTTTTATCTGCCAATTCTCTTCTTTTAGTTGTGTCTTCCTTCATTGCTAATTCTTTTTCTATATTTCCTATTTCCCTTTCCAACTGCTCTGTTTCCTGATTGTAGCCCTTCTTCATCTTAGTTACATAACTTATTATTTGCCCTCTGATGAACGCTTTCATTGCGTCCCATAGTATAAACTTATCTTTCACTGATTCCGTATTTATTTCAAAGTACATTTTAATTAGTCGTTCAATTAATTCTCTAAAATCCTGCCTTTCAAGTAGCATGGAGTTTAATCTCCATCTATACATTCTTGGTGGGATGTCCTCTAATTCTATTGTCAATAACAGGGGTGGGTGGTCCGATAATAGTCTAGCTTTATATTCTGTTTTCCTAACTCTGTCTTGCATGCGAGCTGATAACAGGAATAGGTCCATTCTTGAGTATGTTTTATGTCTACCCGAATAATATGAATATTCCTTTTCCTTTGGGTGTTGTTTCCTCCATATATCCAAAAGTTGCATTTCTTGCATCTATTTAATTATAAATTTGGTTACTTTGTTCTTTCCGTTAATTTTTTTTCCCAGTTTTATCCATGCTTGAATCCAAATTAAGGTTGAAATCCCCTCCTATTAGTATGTTCCCTTGAGTGTCTGCTATCTGCACATTGAGCAGATTCCAAAACTCCGAATATATCTGACATTTTATCATTACATATCTCCCTACTGGATCTATTATTTCCTCTTCTATTTTAATTGGTACATTTTTACTGATTAATATAGCTACTCCTCTAGCTTTTGAATTATATGACGCTGCTGTTACATGTCCTACCCAATCTCTCTTTAATTTCTTATGCTCCATTTCAGTTAAATGTGTTTCTTGTACGAATGCTATATCAATTTTTTCTTTTTTCAGTAAATTTAGCAGTTTCTTCCTTTTGATTTGGTTATTTATTCCATTAATATTTAAAGTCATATAGTTCAACATAGCCATTTCATACTTTGTTTATCTTCCCTTTCCTCATCATCACCTTTCCTTCTTATCCATTTCTGCTTTCTTTTTTTGAACACTTTATAAGACAACATTTCCCTTATTCTCCTATCTAAAATTCCTTTAACCCCACTATCCCCTCCCCTTCCTGAGTTGCCCTTTGTCCCTTGTCGGGCAACCACATCTCCCCTCTCCATTTGGATTTGCGAATTCACTCGCAAGCGTCAACTGATTTCGCAGTGACCGTAACTCTTCCCCACCCACCCCCCCCCCCAGAAAAGATATTAATCTTCATATATAACAAAGGTCACTCTCTTAATTCCCCCCATACTTCCTTTCTTTCCCTTCTTAGTTCTTACCTATATTCTATTTTTATATATATATACCTACATACACACATACATATAGTTTGTGGTCATTTTTGTTCTCGTTACATATCTTCCTCTCTCTGTCTGTTTTGTAGTTGTTCTGCAAATTTTCTTGCTTCCTCCGGATCCAAGAATAGTCTGTTTTGCTGCCCTGGAATAACTATTTTAAGTACCGCTGGATACTTTAGCATAAATTTATATCCTTTTTTCCATAGGATCGCTTTTGCTGCATTAAACTCCTTCCTCTTCTTCAGGAGTTCAAAACTTATATCTGGATAGAAAAAAATTTTTTGACCTTTGTATTCCAGTGGTTTTTTGTCTTCTCTTATTTTCCTCATTGCTTTCTCCAATATATATTCTCTTGTTGTATATCTTAAGAATTTTACTAAGATGGATCTTGGTTTTGTGGTTGTGGTTTCGGGGCTAATGTTCTATGTGCCCTTTCTATTTCCATTTCTTCCTGTAATTCTGGTCTTCCTAGGACCCTGGGGATCCATTCTTTTATAAATTCTCTCATATTCTTACCTTCTTCATCTTCCTTAAGGCCCACTATCTTTATATTATTTCTTCTACTATAATTTTCCATTATATCTATCTTCTGAGCTAACAGCTCTTGTGCCTCTAACTTTTTAATCAAATTCTTCTAATTTCTTTTTTAAGTCCTCTACTTCCATTTCTACGGCTGTTTCTCGTTCTTCCACCTTGTCCACTCTTTTTCCTATATCTGTCATGATCATCTCTAATCTATTCATTTTTTCTTCTGTACTTTTTACTCTTTTTATTTCACTGAATTCTTGTGTCTGCCATTCTTTTACTGATTCCATATATTCTTTAAAAAAAATATCCATTGTCTTGCCCTTCCCTTCATCTTCCATTTCTCTGTGTTCTTCCTCCTCTTCTTCTGACTCCACTCCAGGATCTGTGTCCTTTACCTCTGTCTCTTCTGGTTTCTTGTTGGTTTGTTTGTTTTATTTTGTTGGGTATTTTTGGTCTTCTTATTTTTATTAGAAGTGTCTTGCTGCTGGTCTTCTTCCTCTGGGTTGGTCATCTGTTGTTTCTTTGATTTATTTTTTCTTGCTCTCGTTATTTTCTGTGTTTTCCTCTTGCTGCTTTGTTGTGGCTGTCAATTTCAGCTGTGGAGATCGACTCCCGTCAGTGTTATTTGTCTCGTGGCTTACGCATTTTTGTAGTCCCGAGTTCGGGGCTTCAACTGACCTTTGGGAGCGGGCTTCTCTCTCCAAGGCGGGCCTCCTTGGACAGGTAAGGCTTCCGCCGTCCTTTTTTCTTATCTTCTTCCCGTTGCTTTTGGCTTTTCTTTTTTCGCTGCCATTTTCTCCACACCTTTACTTTCACTTTATTTTGGTTTTGGTGTTTGTGCCTTTTTTTTCACTTTCTTTTTACTTTTCTGGAGAGGGCTGGAGTTCCCTGACCGGCCACTACTCCATCACGTGACTCGTCATACCCTTTCGATCTTAAATCATGTCCTCCTTAAAATATGATCAGAGCTGCACACAAAATTGTAACACTTTGTACATTTGTAAAATATCAACCAAGGTAATTAACTCCTTTGTTCATTTTTCCAACAGTCCTCACTTCTTCTCACTGCCAGAACAGAGGCAAAAGTGATTTAATGATTTTTTAAAAATCAAGGATTTTTTTCCCCCCCCAGAGAACATCATTCCCTAAACAATCATACAAAAATAGAAATTTTAGCTTTAATAATTAGAGTGGCTTCATTGTCACCTCTACTTTGGAGCACATTGGGCAAAGTACAGAACATAGAACAGTATAGGCCCTTCAGGCCACAATGTGGTCCCAACCTATATAAACCCATTCCACAACAATCTAACCCTTCGCTCCCTCATACCCAGAACCATCTTTTTTCCCAATGCCCATGTACCTGTCTCTTAAAAGTACTACTTGTACCAGCCTCTACCACCACCCCCAGCAATGCATTCCAGATACCCACTCTCTGGACTTCCCTTCACTCACCATGAACAGATGTCCTCTGGCATTGGTCATTGCTGCCTTAGGATAAAGGCTGTCCACCCTTTTTATGCCCCCTGATAGATATATTGTTAGATCATGAAATCTGAATCTACACTCTAAATTACCAAACTGAGCTATAACAGAATGCTGGTGATCGATGAACAATATAGGGCCTGAAGATTAAATATTTATTTATTCACACAAGCAAGCCATCTTTTACTGAAACGAACTCCCAGTTTTAGTGAAAGACCAAGTTTCACTTACCATTCTTGAAGCTCATGCATATGAAGAAATCGGTTGCGGTATTCCCTTGGCAGTTCAAACTGGGATGCTACTGGGAATAATGATTCATAGAAATCTCGAAGCACTGCCTTCACTGTGGCTCCATCTTTATGATTGTGATCAATGTTGTCATTTAAACAAATAAATTTCCTGTTGGAACCAGATTTAAGGCAATGGTTAAATACGTGGAAACTACATTGAATTCATTCATTTCACAATTCAGAGTTCATTACTTTAAGCAGGCTTCTGAAAACTACGAGAAAGATATAAAAGAATGAATTATCCAGCTACTATGAAGTAATAATTGACTCTAATGCTCAATCTATGCACAGTAAAGCCCCTGGTATCTGGCACCAATGGGGAGTGGTAGATCCCAAATAAGTTAATTTTCTGGTTGTTTGAGATTGTGTTTCGCACGATTGCCAAAATAACAAGACACGCCAATTTTAAACTTTTGTAATTTTTTTTTAAAAACTACCATATATACACGTATAATTTAATTTTTAAATTTAGACATACAGCGCTGTAACAGGCCATTCAGCCCAAAGAGTCCATGCTGCCCAATTTACACCCCATTAACCTACACCCTGGCATGTTTTGATGGGTGGGAGGAAAGATCACAAGATAAAGGAACAGAAGCAGGCCACTAGACCCATCGAGTCTGTTCCATGACTCTACATTAAGCTGAACTATGCTCACACCTAGTTCCAATTTCCAGCCTTTTCTCCATGTCCCTTGGTACCCTTACTAATTAGATACTTACCAATTTCCTGTTTAAATTCTCCCAATGAAATGGCCTCCACCGCTGTGCGCAGCAGTGAGTTCCACACATCCACGACCCTCTGACTAAAGAAGTTCTTCCTCATCTCCGTTTTGATTGGATTACTTCTAATTTTAAGACTGTAGCTCCCTTGTCCTCAATTCAACCACCAAGGGAAACATCTACATTCACTCTGTCAAAACCTTTCAAAATTCTAAATGTCTCTATGAGATCCCCTCTCATTCTCCGATACTCCAATGAATACAATCCAAGAGCTGTCAAACGTTCCCCAGACATTTGCCCTTGCATTCCAGGAATCATCCTAGTAAATCTCCTCTGCACCCTCTCCAACAACGTCACATCCTTTCTAAAACTGCACACAGAAACCAGAGACCCCGGAGAAAACCCATGCAGAATGCGGAGAACTCCTTATAGACAGCATGGAATTCAAACCCAAGTCCAGTCCCAATTGCTGACACTGTAGTCAACCCCAATTTTTGGTATTTTCCATATCATGTGTAAAACTCAACCCCATCCTATCTTTGGCCCCAGCCACCCTAGATCCTGATGCTTCAAACAATGTAGGTATTTACCATGGTCAAAAGTAGTTTGCGTTAATAGTCGACTGCCTAAATTTTACCTTAAAAATTGGTCCTCAAAACTCAACTATTGCACAAGTATATACATTATTTATTTTCCATGATTTTTTTGCCGGTAGCTTGAATTCTGGATAACAGGGGCTTTACTGTACTTAGATGCTTCCTCTATGAGATTTCCCACCAACCAAACATCACCCCACCACCACCCCCCCCTTCCCACAACCAAAGGATGTACCCAACTTAAACCATTTTCTGCACAACACTTCAAAGATTATTACATTTCTTACTGAGAATCCCAACTTTTAGCGAAACCTCTGCATAGTAGGTTTGCCTTGAATGATCTCTTTTCTCTGATCTTTTGACCTCATCTTCAATGTATGGAATCAAACTACCCACAATGTTAAAATTAATTCTACTTGCCAATTTATCTCATTAAAAGCATTTAAAATTGTGAATATTTCTATATCATATCCTTAAGCTGCAAGGATTCTAATTATCAACATGAAACACGAAAGTCTGCAGACACTGTGACTGTAGTAAAAACAAAAATGCTACTGGAACTCAGCAGGTTTCTCAGCATCCATAGGTGGTAAAGATGTATTACCGACATTTCAGGCCTTAGATTTTCTTCAAGGAATAAGCAACTGGAAGGCGTAAAAATAGATACTGAAGAAAGGGAGGGGGAGGAGTCCTGATCTAGAAAAGGTGTTACTTGGATATCTTGGATATGATAAGAGGAAAGGTGAGAATTTATTTTGGCGCTTGTGAAAGGAGACAGAAGGAAAAGGGGGGAGAGAGAGAGAGAGAGAAAAACAGACAGCTAAAGCTGGGGGAAAGACAACGGAAGAAGGGAGGGAGGTTTAACAGAAACTGGAGAAGTCAATGTTAATACCTTCTAGTTGGAGGGTGCCCAGACGGAAGATGAGGTGTTGTTCCTCTAATTTATGGGTGGTCTTGGTCTGGGCAGTGGATGAGGCTGTGGACAGACATGTCGGCAAGGCAAAAGGATGCGGATTTGTAATGAGTGATCACTGGGAGATCTATGCTATTTCGACAGACAGAGCTGTGGTGCTCAACAAAGCAATCTCCTAGTCTGTGCCCAGTCTCTGATGGAGAGACCACAATGGGAAAAATAACCAAAATAGGACATATGCAATGAAGGGGAGGGCATTGAGGAATGCAGAGGAACAGAGAGATCTTGGAATAACGTTTCAGCGTTCTTTGAAGGTGGAGTCTCACGTAGATAGGGTGGTGAAGAAGGGTTTTGGTAAGCTGGCCTTTATAAATCATAGTATAGAATATAGGAGCTGGGAGGTGATGTTGAGACTGTTCAAGGCATTGGTGAGGCCAAGTTTGGAATATTCTGTGCAGTTCTGGTCTCCAAATTATAGGAAGGATATCAATAAGGTAGAGAGCGTGCAGAGAAGATTTACTAAAATGTTGCCTGGATTGCAGTATCTAGAATACAGAGAAAGACTGAGTAGACTGGGTCTTTATTCACTGAAGCATAGAAGATTGAGAGGGAATTTGATAGAGGTATATAAAATTATGAGAGGAACAGAGTAGATGTGAATAGGCACTTCCCCTTGAGGGTAGGGGAGATTGGAACAAGGGGTCATAAGTTAAGGGTTAAGGGGAAAAACTTTAGAAGTAACCTAAGAGGAAGCTTCTTCACTCAGAGAGTGATGGCTGAGTGGAATGACCTGGAAGAGGTAGTTACAGCAGGGTCAATTCTGTAATTTAAGAGGAGATTGGACGAGTACATGGATGTGAGGGGATTGGAGGGTTATGGACAGGGAGCAGGTAGGTGGAACTAGTGTCCACTTAAATCGGTGCGGACTAGAAGGGCCGATGTGGCCTATTTCCATACTATAATTGTTATATGGTTATATGGATGCTGTAGATGACCCTTGCAGATTCACAAGTGAAAAGTTGCTTCACTTGGAAGGACTGTATGGGGCCTTGAATGGTGGTGAGGGAGGATATGTGGGCGCAAGTGGAGCATCTCTTCGAATTTTCAGTTCTTGCTCTTTTCACTACAAAAGCCTTCCTTTGTACCTAAGAATCTCTGCTGTGGTTTTCCCTTGACAAATCTTTTTACAACACATGGACTGCACCCACTGTAATTTTGTCAAACCTCATTACTTCTAAACTGAAAGGAATATTAGCCCAATATGACATCTAGTGGTAGATCTGTATTTTTAAAGCATAAACAAACTTTTGAATGAATACCGTTGCCTGTCCTCATCCAACTCACCAATTAACACCAATATCAGTTTCATCTTACTAAATGCTCTTTTATTAATCATAAAATATCCCCTGCATATTTTCAATATGACTATTACTGTAATTTCAATTTCACTGCACATCAAAACTTTTGAATTGCTGCAAAAACCACGTATTGTGCAATTTCAGCTCAATCGGAGGCATTTCTACTGGTCAAGTTCATTAGAGATTACAGTCAACTGGATCTTTATAAACATCGCAATATACAAAAGTGATTTTGGAGCTTTTTCTTCATTTATTCAAACATATGGAAAACACAATCTGCTGGAGGGAAGTGTTGCTGAAGAGGTTTGGTCCAAAACATCAACCATATAAATTACACTCCAGAAACAGGCCCCTTCAGCTCTTCTAGTTTGTGCCAAACCTTTCTATGCATCCAGTCCATAGTCTTCCATACCTCTGCCACCCGTGTATCTGTCCAAATTCTTCTTAAATGTTAAAACTGAGCCCGTTCTACACTCTCACCACTCTTGTGTGATTCCCCCTCACATTCCCCCTTTCACTCTTAACCCATGTCCTCTGGTTTGTATCGCACCGACCCTCAGTGGAAAAAGCCACAATGGAAAATGGTTACTCTGTCTCTCCCCCTCATAATTTTAAATGCCTCGATCAAATCTCCCCTCATTCTTCTACCCTCCAGGGAATAAAGTCCTAATCTATTTAACCTTTCCTTGTAACTCAGTTCCTGAAGTCTGAGCAACATTCTAGCAAATCTTCTCTTCACTTTTTCTGTCTTACAGATATCTTTCCAATATTCCAAATTTGGCCTCACCAATGTCTTATCCAGCTTTACCACAACATCCCAACTCCTATACTCAATACTTTGATTTATGAAGGCCAAAACACTGAAACTCTCTTTACAACCCTTTCTATCTGTGACACCACTTTCAGGAAATTATGTATCAGTATTCCCAGATCCCCGTTCTACCACACTCCTTACTGCCCTACCATTACCGTGTATGTCCTTTCTTGGTTTGTCCTTCCAAAATGTAACACCTCACACTTGTCTGCATTACATTCCATCTGCTATTTTTTAGCCCATTTTTTTCCAGCTGGTCCAGATCCCTCTGCTAGCTTTGAACACCTTCCTCACTGTCCACAATGCCTCCAAGTCTGAGAAGCAATCATTCACCACTACTCTCTAGCTTCTCCCGTCAGCCATTGTCAAATCAAATTTACTACTTCACCATGAATAACGAGCGTCCGAATCTATTGACTAACCTCCAATGTGGGAACTTGTCTACATGGACTTTAGTAAGGCCTTTGACAACATCCACAGCCTTTCCTTTATCAATGTTTCTGGTAACCTCGATAAACTCTATAAGATTGGATAAACACATGGCATACCACACACAAAGCCATGTTGACTATCCATATTCAGTCCTTGGCTATCAAATACTTGTATATTTGATCTCTTAGAATAACTTCCAAAAATTAACCTGTCACTAACGTCAGGTTCACCAGTCTATAATTTCCAGGATTGCTTTTGGAGCTTTTTTTAAAAAATGAAACAACGTGAGCTACCCTCCAATTCTCTGGCTCAAACCCTGTGGCAAAGGACATTTTAAATATTTCTGCCAGTCCCCCTGCAATTTCTATACTAGCCTCCCTCAAGGTCTGCAGGGATACTTGTCAGGCCCTGGGGAATTAATCATCTTTATTTGCTTTAACTCAGCAAGCACCTCCTCCTCCTCTTTAGTCTGTATACTGTAGGTTCCATGACGTCACTGCTAGTTTTTCCTTACTTCTCATGACTCAGTCCTCTGAGTGAATACTGATGAAAAGACCCATTTAAGATCTCCCCAATACATAGCCGACCTCTCTGATCTTCGAAGGGACCCATTTTGTCCCTTACTATCCTTTTGCTCTTAATATACCTGCAGAAACCCTTAGGATTTTCCTTCACATTATCTGCCAAAGCAACCTTTTAGCTTTCCTGATTTTTTTTTCTTGTTTTTTTTTTGAAGTTGTATACTCAAGAACCTTGGTTGCTATACACCTCTCTTCTTCCAAACCAGATCCCCAATATCCTTCAAAAACCAAGGTTCCCTATGCCTGCGAACTTTGCCTTTAATCCTGACAAGAACATACAAACTCTGTACTCTCAAAATTTCACCTTTGAAGGTGTTCTACTCACTTCGCACATCCTTTATTTTAATATTTTATTTAAGAATTTTAAAACTACATCTACAATTATTGAATAAATATGTACCCTAATCCCTCCCTCCATCCCCACCCCACCACCCAACCTTACACAAGAAAAAAAGTAAGGAGAATGCCAAAAAAGATATCTCGTTATACATAATATTGGAGCTAATGGATACCAGTTTGGCAAGTTTTCAGATCATCACATTGTAGAAATGGGCCACCTCGCACATCCTTGCCCAAAAACAACATCCCAATCCCCACATTCTAGATCCTTTCACTCTTCCTCAAACTTGGCCTTTCTAGTCGAAAGCAACGGTAAGAAGAGAGGAAGAGAAGACAAAGGAGGGAAAAGGTGAAGGCCTTACCTGTCCGAAGAGGCCCGCTGCGGAGAGAGAAACCCGCTCCCTCAGGTCGGTAAATAATGGACTACAAAAATGGCTCGCAGAGCCGAACAAAAGTGCGCAACCGCGCATGCGCGAAGTTTCGCGCATGCGCGATGCGAATGAAAAAAAACACACCGACGGGAGGGGGGACCAGCTGGGGAGTCGATCTCCACAGCCGGCAACGACAGCTGCAGAACACCTGCAGCAAGAAGAGACCACAGAAGACAATAGAAACAAGATAGAAGAGGAGGAAAGGGCACCAAAGAAACAACAGATGGTCAACCCAGAGGAAGAAGAAGAGGAAGAGTATGGTGAAATAGAAGAAGAAAAGAGAGGCAAGGTAAAGGATATACTTGCTCTTATTAGAGGATACATGGAATCATTTAAAGAATGGCAAACACAGGAATTTAAGGATTTAAGAAAAAGAATAAACAACACAGAGGAGAAAATAATTAAAATGGAGATGACCTTAACAGAAATGGGAAAAAAAATGGACAAGATGGAAGAGCGGGCAGTAGCAGCAGAAATGGAGGTAGAAGACTTAAAAAAGAAATTGGAGAAATCTAATAAAAAAACTAAAGAGACACAAGAACTACTAGCTCAAAAAATAGATACAATGGAAAACCATAACAGAAGAAATAACATAAAGATAGTGGGCCTTAAGGAAGATGAAGAAGGCAAGAATATGAGGGAGTTTATAAAAGAGTGGATCCCTAAGACCCTAGGATGTCCAGAACTACAGCATGAAATGGAAATAGAAAGGGCACATAGAGTATTGGCCTCTAAACCACAACCACAACAAAAACCAAGATCTATTGTAGTAAAATTCCTAAGATATACTACAAGAGAAAAGGTACTGGAGAAGACAATGGAAAAAGTAAGAGAGGGCAACAAACCACTGGAGTATAAAGGGCAAAAAATCTTCATTTATCCAGATATAAGTTTTGAACTCCTAAAGAAGAGAAAAGAGTTCAATACAGCAAAGGCGATTTTATGGAAGAAAGGGTATAAATTTATACTAAAGCATCCAGCGGTATTGAAAATATTTATTCCAGGACAACAAAACAGACTATTCGCGGATCCAGAAGAAGCACGAAAATTTGCAGAACAATTACAAAAATAGACTGAGGGAGGAAGACGGGTAATGAGATTTAAAATGATCACGACTGATATGTATGTGGGTAAAGACAAAAATAGACTGAGGGATGAAGACGGGTAATGAGAGTAAAAATGATCACGATTGATATGTATGCAGGTAAAGAGGTATAAGAGTGAATAGAGACAATGAGCATACATGAATGTATCTGTACTTAGAGGAAAATATGGATAGTATAGACAAGAATTAATAAGGGAAGGTAATGGAATAGAGAGAATAAGGAGGGAATTAAAAGAGGGACCTTTGTGACATATGAAAAGTGAAATCTTTTCTGGGGGAGGCGGGGTGGGGGGAAATAGCGGTCACTGCAAAATCAGTTGACGCTTGCGAGTGGATTCGCAAATCCAAATGGAGAGGGGAGATGTGGTTGTCCGACAAGGGATAAAGGACAACTCAGGAGGTGAAGGGGAGATTGGGGATAAATAAGATAGAAATAGGAGAATAAGGAAAATGTTAGATGTTGTAGGAATGTTGTCTTATAAAGAGTTGAAAATAAGAAAACAGAAATGGAAAAGGAGGAAAGGTAATGATGGAAAAATGGAAAGAGAAGATAAACAAAATATAAAAGGGCTACGCTGAACTATATGTCTTTAAATATTAATGGAATACATAACCAAATTAAAAGGAAGAAACTACCAAATTTAAATGAATAAATGTATTCCATTAGAAAAAATAACATATTGGTTAAGAAATAACATTGAAATATTCGAACAAGTATAGGAGCCTTACATTAAATACAATAGCGAAAACCTACCGGGGACAAACATTACCTAAGTTGATGGAAGGAGAAGGAAAGAAAAGAATGGACTCAGTAGAATTTCTGGTGTAATTTTGTTGAATGACAACATTGTCTGACTGGCTTAATGCAACCTAGATTGTATACCTAAAATGGATGAGAGGGGGGGGTGGTTTGGGAGGAAAGGGGGGGGGGGAGAAAAAGTCACTGTATATGTGTGAAAAGAAATAGTGTATATCATGGCTAATGTGATTTATGGTGTGAAAAATAAAAAAATTTAAAAAAAAAAAAAAAAAAAAACTTGGCCTTTCTCCAATTTAGAAGCTCAACCTGAGGCCCAGACCTGTCCCTCTCCATAATTAAATTGAAACTAATGGTATTATGACCACTGGACCCAAACTATTTCCCTACATATGCAGTACTTCTGCCATGTCCAATATTGCACTCTCTCTAGTTGGTACCTCTATATATTAATTTAGAAAACTTTCCTGACAAGCCAACCAGCCTTTTCACATTATGGACATTCCAGTCACTATGTGGAAAGTTAAAATCTACCATCACAACCTTATGTTTCCTGCAGCTGTCTGCCATCACTCAACAGATTTGCTCCTCCAATTCTCGTTGACTATTGGGCAGTCCACAATACAACCCCATGAGTGTGATCCTACCTTTCCCATTATTCAGCTCCATCCATATAACCTCAGTAAATGAGCCCTCTAGTCTGTCATGCCTGAGAACAGCTGTGATATTTTTCCTGATGAGCAATGCTACTCCTCCCCCTTTCATTACTCCCGTTCTATCGCAACCATTCTTTCTTTCCCACTGATGCTGTTTGACCTGATGAGTTTCCTCCAGTAGAATGGACTTAGACCTTATGAAACAGGAAAAGAAATAGGCTACTCAGCCCATCAAGTCTGGCCCTGCCATTTAATCATGAGCTGATCCAATTTGCCACTCATCCCCATTGCCCAAACCTTCTCCCCATAACCTTTGATGCCCTGGCTAATTAATAACCTATTAATCTCTGCCTTAAATATACCCATCGACTTATCCTCCACATCTGCCTATGGCAAGAATTTTCTCCACATCTCTATTCTAAGCAGACACTCTTCAATCTTGAAGTTGTCCCTCTTGTCCTACCTCTCCCACCACTCTGTCTGCACCTTTCAAGATACAAAATGTTTCCAAGTGACTCTCCCTCCCACATTCTCCAAAATTCTAATGCTCTTCATATGATATCCTATTAATTCCCAGAATCATACTTGTGAACCTTACTAGCTTCAGATTCCAGCATCTGCAGTCTCTTGTGTATCTTTATTCAAACAGGGGCTTGGTTTTTTGAAGTGAACCAGCCCAACGTGGAAAATAGAACACCTTTCCCAAAATCTTCAAATTAGTTATCAGCCTGTTCACATTTAATCTTACAAGAGATGAGACTTGTCAAGATTAGGAAAAACTACCTCCTTGATCCCACTCTTAAACCATTTGCCAAACATTATAATTGTCTCATAATTTATCATGGAAACAAGATAAAAATTCTAATGACATGTTGTCGGGTCAACAATCTCTCCCTCAAAATGAAGGAGCCTGTCATCGACTTCGAGAAGCAGATGCCCTGGTCTGAACTGATGGTGGAGATGTTTTCAGGTGTAAATATCACCAACAATTTGTATGTTTGATGATGCAATGACCAAGAAAGCACAAAACGCCTCTACTTTAGAAGCCAAAAAATGTTCACCATTATCTCTTACCAATTTCTATGGATGCATAAGAGCACAATAAACTGCAGAGTTGCAAACTTTGCTTAGACCAGCACACAAAATGCTTCTTGTTACTTGTGAAAAGCTTTGTTTTGCATAAGAGGAGGTTAGTTTGTGTGATGCTCTGAGCTCCATGATTACACAGTTCAAAACAATTATTGGAATGTCAGAACACATTTCAAATGGCGAACCAAATGTATTCCCACGGTTAGTCTCACAACCGTACCTAGGGTTTCTTCGGATGTCATCTAATTGGCCAACAACATGAGAAACATTGGTGCGAATCATTTTAAAAGCAATCTCTTCTTCTCCCATGATTTCGAATCTATGTAGAAGAAGAGGGAATTAATCAAAAAACACTGTCTCAAAATGCTCAATGTGATGGCCAACCTATTCAAATACCAAGATTAAACAAAACATAGGCTATTAAAATGTAATGTAAAACAGTCCTGACAATTAACCTACAGACACTACTTCACTTTTTTCACTATTTATTTTTAAATACTGTATTTATGGAATCATAACATTGCAATTTTGCACCTATAATGCACAATTCTGCTGCCACCAAACAATAATTTTTGTGACACGGGTTCACGACATTAATTCTGATTCTGACAGATGAGAAACCGCTGTACACCACTTCCCTCGCAATGTTCTCGTGTTATAGTTTATCATATGGCAGAAATATTAAACAAAAGACAAGTGAACAGCCAATATAGGGACCAACAAAAGTTAGCAAGAATTGTTTAATTCCAGTCTACCCTAGTATCTTTTAATTAATCTTTTTTTCCAGTTGGTAAAAGTGTAAAGCATAAATTTGCCACTTTAGCACCAAAGGACAAAATTGCAGTAAGACCATAAGACATAGAAATAAGTCATTCAGCCCATTGAGTCTGCTCCACCATTCAAACATGACCTGATCCATTTTCCCACTCAGTCCCACTCCCTGGCCTTCTCCCTATAACCTTTGATGCCCTGGCTAATCAAGAACCTATCAATCTCTGCCTTAAATACACCCAAACTTGGCCTCCACAACCTGCTGTGGCAACAAATTCCAGATTTATCATCCTCTGGCCAAGGAAATTCCTCCACATCTCTGTTCGAAGCCAACACCCTTCAATCCTGAAGTTATCTGAGCATCTCCTTATTGCAACTGGGGAGTAAGCTTGCGTTAGCTTATTGAAGGTTGGAGCAGTGAGGACGGTTCCCGAGCACAGAAGGTTCACACTAAAATAGTTATTTCACTCTCTTCCGTCCTGGGTCTGCCCTCTTCTGACACAAAGGGGTAAAAGAAAAATTTTTTGTGAAAAATAATCCATGTCAAAAGGCAAAAATAAATCAATGATCATTCAGCGTTTACAAACACTGATTGTTGTAAATAATTAGTGCATCTTCAAGAAGACAAATTAGATTTGACCATCTAAGAACAGCACCTTTGAAGAGTTCAAGTTCATTATCATCTGACTATACAACTACAAGCAGACGAGACAGTGTTCTCCAGACTACAGAGCACATGATAATCACATAGATAGATACAATTTAAAATATGCGGCACATATCCGCACGCGCACACATATAAATGAATAGAGTATTTTGGACTGAACCATACAACTACTTGAATAGTTTTTCAAATACTTGTATTTATTTTTGTCCTTGAAAGCCTTGCGAATACGATCAGTAATGGGTTTGCAATTGATCACAAGTCCTTTTGTCACCGGAGGCTGCAGAAAACAAGATAGTTAAAGAAGGTCAACATTACCTGAAGGAAAGGACAAGTATATACCACATTAATATTACAGCATGTAAAAAAAATGAAAGATTCCACCTATAACATAAAGTAAATGGAAATATTTTGGATTTCTTTTGCCAAAGTTCTCTTTACCCATTTAAGGCCTTTACTGAAATGCATCGATCATGCCTTGCCTTGGTCATAGAGCACCTTCCAATATCTCATACTTTGATTTAACATTAATTTTTGACCAAGTCTTTTGATCACATCTTGTAAAAAGAAGTACTTAAAATGTAAAACAATAGAAATGTACATCTTTAACTGCCTATATAGGTCCTACTGTCCTGAATACAATTGAACCCAAAACTGAATGACTCAAATTCTTCAACATTAAAGGACAAAAATTCAGGAACATGCACTAAATCTCCAGTATTTTAACCACAAAATGCACCTTTGCATGGTCAAAGTCACAACCAGGATTTTTCTTAATATTCCAGTCTGGTAATGTATAGCATTATTAAATGTAAAAATGTTCACAGAGATTCAGAACCATCTTATCAGTTTCAAATCATTTGTTGGCAGGCTGGGATTTTCTTGGATCCCAGAATTATTTTTAACGACCAATATAAAATGTTAATAAAATTAGTGAAAATTGTAAACTAAATAAAATCAAAGGCAGCTGGAGATAACCTATGTAATAGCATCAATAAAGCAAAGTGCTTTTCACAAAATGTCAAGAGAACCAATGAGGAAAAGCCGAGTCGAGTAGAGTGCACCTCCACGTTACGACAGTTCTGGTCATGGAAATTTGTCCTTAAAGAATTCACAAATTACCACCAAAAAATTTTAGGTACAGAATAAAAATTTGCTGCTATAGAATTTATGTCATAAAATGTGAAAGGAACAACAAATTTCAAAGCTTATCAGGCTCTTGCTTGCATGTGGAAAGTTGTGAAACGGAGTTTTCTCGGACCATGCCACATAGAAAATTTACAAAAATGACTCTACCCTCTTTAACAAGCTTCAAGGTTCTTGTGAAATTCCTAGTCAGAATATTCAGATTGAATTAATTCAGCATATTGCCTTGGTTGTGTGAAGCATATAAACGTCATCACTAAAACTACCCGGTACTTAATTTACAGTGCATAAGGTGGGCTGGATTCGTTTATCTGCAATCCTTACCAAGTTAGGGTCATAATATGCTTCTTGGGTGGGAGGAACTCTGTCAATTTGAGTTTCATTAGCAGGAAGCACCTTCGAGCAATTGATCAGCATTTGTTCCAAACTGGTTAAATCCTGTATGTAAAAAGTAGCATTAAACCTTAGGAGATGCCGACTGTTCACAAGAGACAGCCACGTTCAACCCAGTTTAATTAAAATTATTAACTAGATATGGGCAACATGTAAATGTAAACATCCTTATAATTTAAATTTAAATGCAGTGCACCTAACCAAGCAGATGCTTCATGTAGCTCGAAGAGCAATCTTCCACCACAATTAAGAACCAACTGCCAAAAAACATTTCAGTGGAAGCCCAATGGGGCATCACAGACTGTTTCGGCTACAAGATATTCCTGCCAACCACACACGCTTGGCGAGTGGGAACCATCAGCTGCTGGGAGAAGGGAAAGGGGATCTTTTAAGTCACCGATATAAATACATTGCATGCAAAGTTCTTTTTGGTTTTTATTATTTTTTAAAAACACGTTCTAGGTTTTATGAATAAATAGTGAAAGGTGTGGAGAGCCAGGAAACAAAATTGGACAGGCCGTCATTACTGGGATCAGTTGAGAAGAGGAGATGAGAGTTTATTGCCATATGCACAAGACCAACATACAGAGCTTCTAAATTCTTCCTTGTCACAGCTATTCTGGTATGTAAAAAACACAACAAAATACAAAATATAAATGATGACAATGGGCCAGAAGACTTTAAAAAAAAAAGATCATTGCAGTTGGTGGAAAAGGTTTGATTGTTTCAATAGTGCATTCAGATCTTTGGTGGCCTTGGAGCAATGTTATGGTTAAGTTAGGGCACGGAGGTTAAAAAAACAGCCTGATACTCTTAATGGTTTTTAAACCTGAAGAAGCCAGAACTCGGGCTTCTGTACATTCTGCCTAAAGGTATGAGCAAGGAGAGATTGTGACCATGGTGATGGCCAAGACTCTCACTGGAAGAAAGAGTGTGTAGTTTGGTCATCAGTGACCTTGATGTCAACAGACACCAGTCTGGGCAGCAGTGCAGTTAGAGCAGTGGTTAGCACAGCGCTATTACAGTACCAGCGACCCAGGATCAAATCCGGCACTGTAGCTTGGTCTGTGTAGGTTTCTTCCCACCCTTCAAATCACATGGGGATTGTGTTAATTGGGTATTTGGGTGGCATGGGCTCGTGGGCTGGAAGTAGCTATTACCGTACTGTCTATATATCAAAGATATGTCCCAACAATTTGCTAGCCATTTACAATCACATGAATCAAGAACCTGTATTGAGGGCAAAATTTTACCTGCAAGCTCAGGGGGAGTTCATGAATCCTAGTCGCTAATGTCCTGATTTCTCGATCAGAGAGAATTCCTGATCGATCTGTGTCAACTTCATCAAAAACATCAGAGAGGTTGAGTGATTGTAGTGCACTCATTACATAGTAAAGATATGAGAATGCAAATTGCATGTCCTCAGAATGACGAACTTTGTGGTCAGAAGTCTTGTCGAATGCTGCTGGAAAACTGCGCCCAAAAGTAAAACAATTTTAGTAAATTAATCAAATAATACTGAATGTTAAACAAATTGAAGTATTAGAGAGTTACAAAAATTATTTCCAATTTTTAAAAATTTCTCATCTCGTACCAACATCTAAAGTTTGTTGATGATACCACGGTAGTGGGGTTTGTATAAAAAGATAAAAACTTGGCTGTACGGAACACCAACAACCACCTCACACACAATGTCACCAAAACCAAGAAGCTGATTGTTGACTTCAGAAAGGGAAAACCAGAGGTCTACGATCCACTGATCGTTGGGAGCTCAAAGGTGGAGAGGGTGAGCAAATTTAAGTTCTTGGGAGTCATTATCTTTCCTGGACGCAACACACAAATGGCACTGTGAAGAAAGCACATCAGCACCTCTACTTCCTCAGGAGTTTGCAGAGGTTTGGTATGACATTGAAAACCTGGCACATTTCTACAAACGTATGGTGGAAAATGTGCTGACTGGCTGCATCACGGTCTGGTATTGGGGGGGGGGGGGGGAGGGATGGGGCGGGGGGGGGGGGGGGGAAGAGAGAGAGACACACACCAATACCCCTGAGCATAAAACCCTGCAAAAGGTAGACACAGCCAAGGACATCACAAGCAAAACCCTCCCCATAATCGAGAACATCTACAGGAAACGCTGCCATCGGAGAGAAGCAGCAATCACCAAGGATCCCCACCACCCAGCACACGCTCTGTTCTCGCTGCTGCATCAGGAAAGAGGTCTCGGTGCCACAAGACTCACACCCCCAGGTTCAGGAACAGCTGCACCCCCTCCACCGTCAGACTCCTCAACAGCAAACTCAATAATTTAAGGAGTCTTACTTTTGCACTTTATTGATCTCTTTTCTCTTTGTATTGCAGTTTGTTTACAATTGTTTGTTTACATCTGTACGTTGAGTAGTTTCTTTGCACTACCAATAAAAGGTAATTCTGCCTGGCCCTCAGGGTTGAATGTGATGGACATGTACATCCTCTGACAATAAATCTGAATCTAATTAACTGGATATTTGCTCCTTGTTGCTGCCAACCACATCCCAAGATATCCATTCTACATACAAGATCTATTGACTATGCCCAGCGCCAAAAAGGCATGTCTAATTTTTAAAAATATTTTATTTATATTTTCACACAAGCTTGTACAGTCGTATAAAGTGTCCTGCCAATATATATATATCTTCTTTGGCTTGGCTTCGTGGACGAAGATTTATGGAGGGGGTAAATGTCCACATCAGCTGCAGGCTCGTTTGTGACTGACAAGTCCGATGCGGGACAGGCAGACACGGTTGCAGGGGAAAATTGGTGGGTTGGGGTTGGGTGTTGGGTTTTTCCTCCTTTGCCTTTTGTCAGTGAGGTGGGCTCTGCGGTCTTCTTCAAAGGAGGTTGCTGCCCGCCAAATTGTGAGGCGCCAAGATGCACGGTTTGAGGCGATATCAGCCCACTGGCGGTGGTCAATGTGGCAGGCACCAAGAGATTTCTTTAGGCAGTCCTTGTACCTTTTCTTTGGTGCACCTCTGTCACGGTGGCCAGTGGAGAACTCGCCATATAACACGATCTTGGGAAGGCGATGGTCCTCCATTCTGGAGACGTGACCCACCCAGCGCAGCTGGATCTTCAGCAGCGTGGACTCGATGCTGTCGACCCCTGCCATCTCGAGTACTTCGACGTTAGGGATGAAGTCGCTCCAATGAATGTTGAGGATGGAGGGGAGACAACGCTGGTGGAAGCGTTCTAGGAGCCGTAGGTGATGCCGGTAGAGGACCCATGATTCGGAGCCGAACAGGAGTGTGGGTATGACAACGGCTCTGTATACGCTAATTTTTGTGAGGTTTTTCAATTGGTTGTTTTTCTAGACTCTTTTGTGTAGTCTTCCAAAGGCGCTATTTGCCTTGGCGAGTCTGTTGCCTATCTCGTTGTCGATCCTTGCATCCGATGAAATGGTGCAGCCGAGATAGGTAAACTGGTTAACCGTTTTGAGTTTTGTGTGCCCGATGGAGATGTGGGGGGGCTGGTAGTCATGGTGGGGAGCAAAACAGGACGTCAAGCGCTGAAGAGCTGGCTCTGAATGGGCAACTATATATATATACACACACACACACACACACACACACACACACACACACACACACACACACACACACACACACACACACACACACACACACACACACACACACACATAAGCCTATGTCTCTACCAGCCCCCTCCCCCACACATAAAACAAGATGACTCACTCAAAGTTCAACCAACAACAAAACTTTTAACACTAGGAAAATAAATAATAAATAAGGGGCAAGATTGTTGCAGCTCACTGGGTGGCCTCTAGGCCAATATTCATTCCTGACTTTCCTTGATCGAATTTAGTGCAAGGGAGAGGAAGCTGCAGCAAGGAACGAGGAAACCAACCACTGCCATGCTCCTATGTAGTGCATGTAAGGCTGCCAGATCTTATGAAAGGTACTGTATTTATTTCTCAGGTTATGTTATTTTCTCCAGGGGAATGCAGCTCTGACTTTCCTTGTTCCATTGTTGGATACCGAGACTAGAGTCGGACTTCCAAATTGCTGCAATACACTTCCTGACCACTGCCAATGTGATTAACACAAATTGGATTTGAAATATGGACAGCTTTATTGTAAGCCTTATGTCCATTATGTTTCCAAGTAGGAACAACTCCAGGACTTGGCCTAGATCTACCCAAAAGGGCCTCTCCTTGGTACATGACCAGGTTGCATGCATGAAAGTCCTGGTCGCAACATCACACCTGAAGCATTGGTCTGAGAGTTCAGGTTTTTACCTTTTTATTTTCTGTGGCGTTAAATACAACTGGTGCAAAAAGTTATACTGCACCAGCCTGTACCTTGCATTGATGACCATTGATTTCTGACACAAGTCAGACTAGCATCTCTCATCAACTGCAATGCCCAAGTCCAACTCCCATCTTTCTCTCGACCTATGAAGGCTCGATTTGGGTCCTTCCGACTGGAACAGGTAATACATTGCCAAAATAAATTTCTTACCACTCCCCATTTGAATCAAAGCCTCTATGTTACTTCATCGAGGCAGGCCCACACTTGGACCCAATATGTGTTGTAGAAAAGATCTTATTTGAAGATAGCAGCGGAATGTCTGATTCAGCAAAGCTTATTTATTTTTTTAGCTGCTCAAACAACATTAATTTCCCCTGCTCATAACAGTCCTCTATGCACCTGATGCCACTACAGTGCCAGATGTCCAGGATCTTGTTACCTACCGTTAGTAGTATTAATTTATTAGGAGTCAGGGGCATTTTTGGTGACAGCTCCACTTTAGTGTTCAGATACTGGTTAATTTTGGTCCAGATACTTATCACTTGTTTTAGTATGGGGCTGCCATTCATCCCTGACAGCAATTTGGTGTCCCATTTGTAAATTAAATCCCTCTGCTATCTTCTTGCCCACCAAGTGCAGATCAGTTTGTGTCCAGGATGGTACACCTCTTCCCAGAAAGAGAGACGATGTACCTTGACTGAGTTTCCCAATAATATTTTTTGAAGTCTGGCATTCTTGATCCACCTAGACTGTAGACCCATGTTAATTTTTCCATGGAGACCCTTGCCACCTTACCACTCCAGAGAAACCTTCTAACCTTATGTAGCAGCTGTTTAAAGAAACCCTCCCGGGCAATGGTACAGGCAATATTTGAAAGAGATACTGGAATCTTGGCAACACGTTCATTTTGATGCAGTTAACTCTGCCCACCAATGTTATGGGCAGGGATATACACCTCTTTAGGTCCTCCTCAACTCTCTTCAGCAAGGGGGTGTAGTTTAACTTGTGGCTTGTCCAATTCTTCCACTCACTATTTCTTGCATTATTTAAGTGTGGGCTTCAAGTTTAGCTCTAGCCATGGGTAAACTGACTGACATCTTGAGGCCTCCAAGTTGGAAGACTGTTTCAAATGTCAATGACATGGGCCAGCAAGTCGTAAGGAATGGGAGAAATTACTGGCTAGAGTCAGCCTAATGCTGGCTGGAGAGAAACAAACAGTAGTTCAGGAGGTGTTGGAGATTACAGATCCTGAGGTGAATGGGGTGGTTTAGCCATCTGACTTTCTACCAAGGTAGCCAACTTTTGCTGTAAATCTGGCTTAAATGTAAACTTAAATTTGACATTTTCTTGGTTTGTATGACCAATTAATTATTCATTACTCTTATTTGCTTCAGGGTAGTATAGTAAATATTTAAAACAGAAGATAATGGACACAAATCTCATTCTATTAGCAGTTCAAAATACATTTCTTGTGTCATTGTCCTCAAGTTAACATGTTGCAATAGAGAAATCCCATAAAAGTGGTAAATTTATTTTTAAAAATAGAGCTTAAAAAAAAATGACAATCTCACAGATCTTGAAGATCACTCATGATAATGCGATCAATCATATGAGGCATGTGAGCAGGAACTTTACGAGAAGCAAATCCAAATTTGGTATTGAGAAGTTTGTTAACATAGCGCAGTGAGTCTGCAAAGGTGTCCTGGAGTTTTCTTCCCATTGGTTTATTGTCAGTCTGGTATGCATACTCCTTCTCCAGTTTTTCCTTCTCCTAGAATCAAACGTTAAAGCTCATGAGATTTTAGTTTAAATATTTGGATGCTAAGGTAATTTCAGATGCAAACTGATAACTCATTTTAAGAACGCTCAATTAGAAATAAGGAATTAATCAACAGCATTACCACGGATTAGTTTTCAATCCAACATGGATAGCAGAGTCAAACCACATTGCTAGATTCTGCCAACACATCCCTCATTTTATAAAACCAATCAGGGGTCTAGATTAGAAGAAGATAACACACCAAATGTAGTGATTACAGAATAATTTGCCTGAACTCATTTTTAACCCATTATCAGTGATGAACTTCAACAGCTGAATGAACATTCGATCTCACCAGCATCTACAATGACAGAACATTTATAATATACGGTCTCTTAGCTCGTTAATAATAGACTAACGTTTTCAACACTAGTGATCTAGAGTTTCCAGTTTTCTCTTTCCCTCCATTTCTAAATAATCTGGTGGTAGCATTCTAGATTCTATGGAATTTTAGATGACAATCAATGGATCTACCATCTCCTTGGTTATCCATTCTGACTAGTTGCATCTCTGTCAGGTAAGGAAGTGCCAATGCACAGGAGAGGAAGAGGCTATAGAGGGTTGTGTACTCAGCACCACCAAGGACATTAGTCTCCACTCCATTGAAGATATTTTTAAGAAGAGGTTTCTCAAGAAAGCAGCCTCTATCCTCAAGGACCCCCACGACCCAGACCATGCCATCTTCACAGGAAGGAGGTACTGGAGCCTAAAGACAAACACCCTTCGACACAAAGACAGTTTCTTCTCTGCCATCAGATTTCTGAATGGACAATGAACCACAGACATTACCTCATTTTTTGCTTCCTCTTTTGCACTAATTTATTTTTTTTTTAAATAATGTATTTACTGAAATGTAATTTATAGCAATTTTTGCACCTGTAATGCACAATAAAGCTGTCACAAAAGAACAAATTTTGGGACATGTTCATGACAATAAACCTGATTCTGATCTCCTTATAACCCTATCATGCCTGTAAATCATGGGGAATTAATGCCTTTAGATCCCATTAATTTCTCTAATGCCATTTTAATTGATGGATTTAATTTCTTTGAGCTCCTCATTTATCAGTCTTGTAACTCTCCATTATTTTCAGGAAATTTCCTTCCATTAAAATAGAAGCAAAATATTAGTTTCTCAGTTACTTCTTATTCTCTAATTTTTTTTTTCCCCATCTCAAATCTCAGGCATCCACATTAACTCAATCTTTTCTGATGTGGATAGAAAACTGATTGGCAGGCAGGAAGCAGAGAGTGATAATAAATGGGTCCCTTTCAGATCAGCAGGCAGTTACTAGTGGGTTAAGTGCTGGGACCCTAACTATTTACATTATATATTGATGATCTAGTCAAAGGAATTGCAGGCAATACATACAAGTTTGCCGATGACACTAAAATGGCAGAGTGAGCAATGAGGAAGATTCTGAGAAGCTGCAGGGTGTCTTAGACAGATTAGAGGAGTGGGTAGATGCATGGCAATAAATATGAGGTTATCCACTTTTGTGGCAATAGTAGGAAGGCAGGTTACAGAATGCTGAAAAATTTACAAAAAGGGAGGTGCATTGGGACCTGGTGCATCAGTTATTGAAGGATGGAATGCAGGTACAGCAGGTGGTGAAGAAAGCAAATGGCATGTTGACTTTATTGTGAGAGGCTTTGACTATAGAAGCAAGAAGGTCTTACTGCAGTCATATTGGGCTTTGAGTGTTGTTTGTAGTTTTGATCTGACGAAGGGAGTACCATTTAAGGGAGTACAGAGAAGGTTCACCAGACTGATTCCTAGATGGCAGGACTGACACAAGAAGACTGGATACACTGGGTACACTATACTCATTGGAATTTAGAAGAATGAGAGGGGATCTCATTGAGACATAAAATTATAACAGGATAAGCAGATTAGATGCAGGAAAAATATTTCTGACATTGGAGAAGTCCCAAACAAGGGGTTACAGGCTATGGATAAGGGCTGAGATTTAGGTTTGAGATGAGAAACTTCTTCACTCAGAGAGCTGTGAATTTTTGGAATTCCCTGCTACAGAAATTTGTTGAGGCGAATGCATCAGATATATTCAAAAGGGGAGTTGGATATTGCCTTTATGGTTAGAGGGATCAGGAGCATGGAGAGAAAGCAGGAGTAGGGTTCTGGAATCTTAGGATCAGCCATGATCATAATGAATCGTAGACCAGGCTCAACTAGTTGAATTACCTACTCCTGCACCTATTTCCATGGTTTTTTTAATAACGCATTTATAAAAGTCTTGTTGCTTGTCTTTATACAATGACTATTAACAATTGAGTCATTATTACAATAACCCATTATGAATAACTTTCTACAATCAGGGGAATCAACAGTGTATTTTATAACTTACTTCCAACAGATCTTGGAAATACCCTTGCTTTTCCCAAGGTAAAAAGCCAGCATGACTGTCAACATAATGATGCAATTTTCGGACGGCATGACCCACGCCATTATTTTTAATTTCAACTTCTGGAGCCGCAGTATTGACCCCTCTCAACACTCCATCCCTTTGGTCTTGACGCTTCAACTCTGTTTCATTTTCTCGTGCACTTTGATCCTGCCTTAGCTTACTGTTCTCATTTGGTATAAGGATATTGAGAATTTTCTGTGATGTGATGGGTTTGACTTCAGCCTTTTGGATCACTTGGGTGTCTTTGGTTGAGACTTTTAACATGGCATTCTTTTTCATGGCAAATGAAGGATTTAGTGTTACTGGGCTGTCTGCTTGTTTGGTTCTTCCAAGTTGACCATTCTCAATTTGCTCCTTTGTCAAATTAATCATTTTGTTTTCATCCTTTCTTGAAGACATTTCAGGAGAAAATCTTTTCTCCAATAAGTCCAGATCTTTTACCAAAGTAACCTTTCCTGTGGCTTGAGACACATCTTCATTTCCATTATCTTTTGAAGAATGAATAAGCTTTTTAAAAGGTTTCAAAATAAGCAACTTTGTGTGATTGTATCCTTTAAGTGTGATATCACCGTCTTTTAATTTTGAATTCAATTCTTTCAACTCTTTTTGAACTGTTACAGGGAGAAGTGATACATTAATAAGTTGGAGATCAAGCAGAAGGCTGATATTCCAGTCATCCAAAGTCCTTTCCTGGATTTTGGGGAATAACAGTTCTTCAGCAATGTCTTTGAATGATGCTTCAATTTCCAGCAGTACTGTCGTGAGTTTTGCCGCCTTTTCTTCCTTCAAGGTGGCAGTTTGATTCGATTTCTGACCTTCTCTGGTGTCAACATCTACAGTAAGGTGCATTTTAAATTCCTTGTCACTTTTATCTAAGAAAGTTAAATTAAAATGGATGGTGGTTGCATTCATTTCCTTGAGCATAATCAAGTGAAGGGTCTTCCACTTGTTAGCCACAGAAGCATGTCGAACAACTGCATTGTCTACGAATGACGCCTCCGTGACTTTGTTAGCAAACCCTGCAAAACTGAAGTAGGGCAACGCCTCGCCTTTCGGAAGCACATAATGGGTCTGGTTGAGAAGAAGAATCACGCCATGCATCTGATCAAAGTGGTCTGTAAAAATGAGTTGAACATAGAAAGTCAATATAAAATGACTTTAAGCTGAAAGCAAAATTTAAACAAAGTTAAATACAAAATGGTAACATCTTGACAATCTGAAGAGATAGTTAATATAAAAACAATCTTGCAGCTTGAGATGAAGAAAAACCAAAGTGATCATAAGGTGAATTTTAAAAAACATTTTTTTTTAGACATATAGCATGTCCGTGCCACCCAATTTATACCCAATTCAAGAACTCATCCATAGATTTGAATGAAAATGCAACAGGTGTCACCAACTTCATCCAGACTTGCGTGGATGAATGGGTGCCCATGTGCACCTACTGGGTGTTTCCCAACCAGAAACCCTGGATGAATCAGAGAATCTGCAACCTGCTGAGGCCAAGAACAAGGGCATTTAAGGCCAGGGATTGGTATCTTTACAAAAAGTTCAGGTATGAGCTGCGGAAGACCATCTCTGAAGCAAAGTGGCAATTCCAGAGGAAGCTAGAGACAGAGACAGATACACACCAACTATGGCAGTGAATGCACGCTATTATTGCCTACAAAGCGAGGGCGAGCATTATAGAGAGCTGTGATGCTTCATTACCTGATGAGATGAACAGCTTCTACGCCCGCTTTGAGAAGAAGAACCAAACAGTGCCTAAGAGAATCAATCCCTGAAAAGGCTAAGGACCCTGTGATTATCGGTCTCTGAGGGTGACGTGAGAACATCATTCAAAAGGGTGAACCATATAACCACTTACAGCACAGAACAGGCCAGTTCGGCCCTACTAGTCCATGCCGTAGCAAATCCCCACCCTCCTAGTCCCACTGACCAGCACCCGGTCCATACCCCTCTAGTCCCCTCCTATCCATGTAACGATCCAGTCTTTCCTTAAATGTAACCAATGATCCCGCCTCAACCACGTCTGCCAGAAGCTCATTCCACATCCCCACCACCCTCTGCGTAAAGAAATTTCCCCTCATGTTCCCCTTATAATTTTCCCCCTTCAATCTTAAACCATGTCCTCTAGTTTGAATTTCCCCCACTCTTAATTGAAAAAGCCTATCCACATTTACTCTGTCTGTCCCTTTTAAAATCTTAAACACCTCTATCAAGTCCCCTCTCAATCTTCTACGCTCCAGAGAAAAAAGCCCCAGTCTGCACAACCTTTTCCTGTAACTCAGACCCTGAAATCCTGTCAACATTCTCGTGAACCTTCTCTGCACTCTCTCTATTTTTTTTTTAATTTATAGTAATGTAAGATGGTTCTAATAGGAATGTTTGCATTGTGATGCTACCACAAAACACTGAATTTCATGACTTGTTCATAACAATAAATTCTGATTATGAATGAACCTTCATCCCAGGTACTTTTTTTTTTGAATGGTGCGAGGAAACTGGAGCCCCCAGGGAAAACCCATGCCGACACAGGGAGAATGTAAAAGATCTTTACAGACAGTGCAGGATTCGAACCCCAGTTCCAATCGCTGGTGCAATAAAGGCGTTGCGCTAACAGCTACACCAACCGTGCTGTCTGAATTATGCAAGAAAAAGTTAAGTGATCAGATAACACAGACAATGAAAAGCTGAAGCAAAAAGATACTCTTGGAGAAACCAGCAGGTCAAATTTATAAAGAGGAGAAGGACGAGTGAGAGCTGGGCCAGTAGGCAAAAGGTGGACCGTAGGAACGAAGTGGGGAGGAGGAGGGGTGGAGTTGGGAGACCAAGACAGGTTGAGGGAGAGGGGGATGAAGGAATCTGCTGGAAGGAGACAAACAAGAACACAAAGGCTACAAGTGCTGGAACTTGTTAATTATGAGAGCTGGTAAGGGGAACCATTGGTGAAAGGTGAAGAGCTCAGTCTTGACCCAAAACATGGCCAAATCCTGCCTTCCCCAAGATGATACTCAACCCAGAGCTCTCCCAGCCAGTCTATTATTTGCTCCAGATTTCAGCATCTACAATATCTTGTCATTATAAAAAAAAACTTTTTCAGTCTAAAATATCTGCCTTTTTTTTGCTTTTTATTCATATTTGTCTCTAAAAGAGATTTTCATTTTTAATTTAGATGTACTGTATACAGTATGGTAACAGGCCCTTCTGGCTTATGAGCCAGCACTGATCAAATACACCCATGTGACCAATTAACCTACTACCCCATGTGTCTTTGAAACCAGAGCACCAAGAGGAAACCCGCGCGATTACGGAGAGAACGTACAAACTCCTTACAGACAGCGCTGGATTAGAATCTTAGACAGTGCCGGATTCGAACCCGGGTCGCTGGTGATGTGACAGGATTCTTCCTAACAAAAATCAATAACCATGTTTTAATTCATCTCCTACTTATCAGTTAAGTATCTAAGCGTGATTTTGCTCCATAATCAAACCAATATGTTTCACCATTTCAAGGTTAGGTTTTATACAAATAAGTTAATAATAAGCAATTAACAAAGAAACTGATGCAGTAAAACCCATTATCAGGAATTGAAACAAATGGCAGCCTCAAGCAACAGGCAAAAAAATTGCAGAAAATAAATAGGTTAGCCCCAACTGTTAGTTCACCAATCACGCAACAAGCAATCTCACAGAACTGGAAAATTCACTTATCTGCCATTTACCAATCCCCACAGGTGCTGGATACCAGAGGTTTTTTACTGTACTTGAAATCAATCCAGTTCTGTATTCCAACAGATTTATGGGTCACATTTCAACTTACCCTGTCCACAATCACCAGCGTCGAACCCACATGACAAGACGTTACAAGCTTGATCACAAAATTTGTCGGCCAGCCAAGAGTTGGCACAACCTTGGTTGCAATAGGTTAGTCCAGGAAGACCACCAGCAAACTGCCAGGCCTGTGCATTTACCACTCCTCCAGCAACACCACCACGATTACCTGCAGTGTTCCCTGTAATTACATTGTCAAACACATTAACAAATTGTTGAAAGAACTTGCATTTATAGTATCTTTAACTGCAAAATGTCCCAAAATATTTCAGTAACACTTGATTCAACCCATACATTAAAAAGTTCTTTTTTAAATTTTAGAAGAGAGAAAAGACAGATAGAATTGGCAAGTAGATTTGAGCAGTACAAACAGCCCTGTGTGATGTAGGACTGGTGGAATTTACAGTGGCACAAAGATTATGGATAGATGGGGAAGTAGGTCAAAGAGGATAGTCATGGTCTACCAAACAGCAAGAAACCTGTAATTCTATATTGTTCAAAGACATGAACAACCCATAATAGACATTTGTAAGTAATTGAAAAGGTAGGAAAAGTGGCTATGGAGACATGCAGGATTCAATTATTATCAGTAGATTAGACAAGTTATAGATTCTGCTATATCTGCAGAACACACTAATTAGATTATGTTTTGCAGTTTGAATCATTTTACAATTAGGAAGATGATGGGACAAAGGTCTATGAAAATATTGGCATGGGTAGGAATGACAGAATATTCTTTTGAACAGAAAAGGGGGATTGGAATGAAGGTGCACAAAATGATACGGAGCTTAGAAAGAGAAGACAGGAAGGACCTATTTCTGCCTAGAGATGTCATTAACTATGAGAAGCATAAGACAACAGATTTTTTTTCTCTCTCCCCTTTTCAAGAGGAGGAAGAGGATGTGGTCTACATCCCCTGAAAGAGCATTGGAAGCAAAAACCTCAATCATAAAATTGAAGTAAAACTCACATCAAAAAAGGTAACCTGCAAAGCTGCAGCAGGAACTGAGAAATGAGATCACACCTCGACACTGGGTTGAATTGGTCCAGATACACCCTCACTTTGTGGTTCTTAAAGAGAAGTGGTTTAACCTACCAAGACAATCGCCTCCATCCCAATCACAGGCTGAATTATTGCAAGCCTTATCACAGTAACCATCTTTAATCCAAGACCCTGGACATCCATCTGCACAATTTGGAACTGGCCAGGTTAGATAAACCTAATTTTAAAAAAACAAAGGCTGGTTGGTTTCTGCAACATTAACTAGCAAAATAAATACACTGTAAAATGTAATTTGATTGAATCCTTTGATATAAATTACAAATTAGGAAAACTGTTTAGCTTTTTTCCTCCGAGGTGTATGACCAGATCTCATTCAATTCAAAGAACACAATTAGACGGCATAGTTCAAATCCAAATGCATGATCCATATAATTTTATTCAATCATGTACTAAATTAAAAGTACTTGTCACCTTTTGTCCATTTGAATGAGAGTAAAAGTCATCAGGCCACACCTCCTTTCCAAACATGACGTCGTCATTTAAATAGATGAATTTCTGAGAAAGGCCTGGGATGCGATGTAGATGTGTTTCAATAGCTGGGGAGCTAAATGTTGGCAAATGACTGAGATTCCTGAAAATTTCCTAAGGGAGAAAGGTCAAATATGAAAGGCAATCTTGTTCAACTGTTCCAAATTTGATTCCTGGAAAGCAGTGTACAGCAATCCAATACTGAAACACTGAATGCCAGTTAGTTTAACAATCTGAACAAATACAAAAGGACTTGGATAGGTTGATGTAAATAAACTGACAAATGAAAAGCAGAGATGGAACAGAATAACAAATGGGCAGAACACAATCTAAATGGCACCACATTCCACAGGGAAGGAGCCAAAGACAGCGTGTACAGCAGAGGGACAAAAATCAATGGGTGATTTAACTATACTGAGATTGGAAAGATGCATAAATTAACTAAAGAGAATGACATCAGAAAGTCCAGTGAAATAAATGGAATCAAATTTGTTTCCAGAGCATGAGCAAGATTAAATGGTTTGGTCATTACTGGAGCTCTCAATCATTTCAATCCAATACAGTATGTTCTACTGTGTGCATATAAAAAACTGCAGTTTTCTCTCTTCTATTTGTTATTAATTTTAGTACATTTCTTTTTGTCCCTTTATTTGCTATTTCTCTTCATCCAGAATTACAACAGCAATTGCACACAATCCCAATGGTTAGGGCAATGCTATTACAGCGCCAACCACCAGGATTCAAATCCAGTGTTGTCTGTAAGTTTTCCTCATGGGTTTTATCTGGGTGCTCCAGTTTCCTCCCTCCCTCCCTCCCTCCCTTCAAAAACGTACAGGGCTGGCCAGAATCAGCTTCTACATCTTTAAATTTAATTGAAAAACTTTGTTTGCTATTGTTACCCCTATAGCTCTACTGAGGATAAATAAAAGAACTTGCCTGGTGTGTTAAATAAAAGAACTTGCCTGGTGTGTTAAATAAAAGAACTTGCCTGGTGTGTTAAATAAAAGAACTTGCCTGGTGTGTTAAATAAAAGAACTTGCCTGGTGTGTTAAATAAAAGAACTTGCCTGGTGTGTTAAATAAAAGAACTTGCCTGGTGTGTTACTATCGTAACACGAGGATTGTCCAGGTTTAACCAAGAAGGAATTTGGCCATTAGTTACGATAAAGACATGCCGTATCCAAGGTGCATATCTCTCCACAGAACGCAAAGAGTATCGTAATTCCTCATTGTCCTCAAATCGACTGGCTGAAATATCATCATCCTGCTTGGACTTGTGGAGAAGAGTGAAGCTGGTGATGAATGGACTTCCTGTGTTATAGTTATCAAGTTCTTGTAAAAAACCTTTGTAGTAAAAACCATAAATGATCTCCACATCTAAACCAAATATACAGGCAGTCCCCGGGTTATGAACGCCCGGGTTACAAACAACTCGTACTTATGAACAGGCTGTTCCACAGTTCGCGCGTGTGCATAATGTGACCTCACAAACGCTAAATAGGAACCATGAGTACCTGTCCTGCCTTAAGTCCAAATTCAGCTTATGGACAAACCCAGGTAATATAACTACTTCATAACCTGGGGACTCCCTAGTCCTATAATTTTAATGGAGCTCAAATGATTTAATCGTAACATAGTTTTGTCACAACACTGCACAAGTTTTATATTATAATGTACTTAAAAGAAAAACACATTGCTGGAGAAACTCAAATCGTGTACTTGTTCCTTGAGGTCTGTTTCTCTTCCCACAATTCTTGTCTAATGTGCTTCCAGTACTTTTTGATCAAATTTCCAGCAATTTTAATTTTTATTTCAATGTTTAACTATTTAATGTAACATTTAATAAATCAACAACCAAATGGCAATAGTGAAAATTATTTACCAGATAGATATCAAGCCTTTCCATTTTTTGTTTAATTTTTTTTTTTTTAAAGTTTCACAAACTCAAGATAAATGATCATGTAATTTAAAAATACCAAACCATACTTCAAAAAGACAATTGTGGTGAGATCTTTGTATTCAAACAACACAGAATAACGAGTGAACTCTGTGATGTACATTAGCTATTCCCTGACTTCAGCAGTTGTCACACGCGAGTTCCAAGCAGCCAACAACTGACACCTCACCTGAGGGCTGCAATATTACCATGGTCAGGTACTGCTAGCAGTCCACTGGGAGACTGAAACTGACAAGATCAAATTGTGCCAGGTGGGCAACTGAAAATTCTTCAGCAGTTTTTTGGGGCAGGTTCAGGTCTGTGTTTGCCTGCGGGCTCTGGGCAGCACTGATGCTGGAACCACAGCAATTAACAATTGCCTGTAGGTGACCTGGTGCCTCACTCTGAGAGGTCAGCAAAGGTGGGAGGCAATTGGTAGGGGAAAGTTGAGAAACTGAGAGAGAAGGATGGGGACAAAATTGTAAGTCAAGTGAAAGGGGTCAGAGGTAGGGTGGGAGAACGAATATAAGGCAATAGGAGCAGCAGACCACTCGCCCCCTCATGCCTTCTCCATTATTCAATGCAACTGTGGCTAACCTGCCTCATCTCTTCTGTGCCATATCCCTCCATTCCTTGAATGATGCACCTATTTCCTTTGTTCACGTCCAATGATCTGCCTCCACACACTTACAAGTTAGGCAACTAGGACCATTGCTCTTTGACATACATACATAAAGGATTTGGAAATGGATATTTGTAGCAAGGTGAGTATGTCTGCCATATGTCTGCTATGGTGCGCTGCTTTATGTTTTACTGGAAGGTCATACCTGACTGATGGTGCTGAGGTCCCACAGTAAATAGACTGGATTGATAGTTATCTCTTTTCCTTCTATGGTCATGTTATCCTTGGGCTGTTTGGTTAGTTCCACAAAATCTCTGGGATCATTGAGCAAAAGGAGTGCAACACCAGCTTCAGAATACAACTGCAACTAGAGAGAAAGAATCAAGTTGAGAATATGTCACTTTAAAGTGATGGAATCTTCCATTATTTTGTTGATTATTCGATTCTGAGCAAATGGGTGATAATTAGCTGCCCAATGAAGTCTACCTAGTTAGAACAAATATCCAGACGGGGTTAATCCTGCTTTTGGTGAACAGGACATGCGCAACTTTCCACATTGTCAGATTAATGAACGTGTAGGTAGAGAGGGAATTTGGTGGGCGACAACCTTAGAAATTGAGGCAATGTGTATTTGCTGATGGAGTCCAGAGTGAGTGGAGAAAAGTTTAGGGCAGGGGTGGCCAACCTTTTAATTTAGACATAAAGCATGGTATCAGACCATTTCAACCTCTGACAATGTACCGGGGGGGTGGGGGGTGGGGGGTGTAGGTTAATTTGGCGGCACAGACTTGTGGGCCAAAATGGCTTGTAACCATGCTGTATGTCTAAATTAAAAATTAAAAGGATGGCCACCCCTGATTTAGGGGAAAGGTCAGAAGTAAGTTGTTGTTTCTATACAGAGTGTTGGATGCCTGGAATGCATTCCCAGGGGTGGTAGTTATGACTGCTACAAAAGGGACATTTAAGACTCTTAGATAGGATACAAGAAAAATGGAGGGTTATGGACATGAGGTAGGGGTTAGATCGTCATAGAGTAAGTTTACCTAGGTTGGCACAACACTGTGGGCCGAAAGCCCTGCATGGTGGGATGCTTGCCTTCATTGGTCAAGGCATTATACCGGAAGTCACAGTGAAGCAACGTAAAACTTTGGTGAGGCTGCACTTTGAATCTCTTTACAGGAAGGATGTGGAGGTTTTGAAAAGGACACAAGGTTTATCAGTATGCTGCCCAATCTAATGGGTATGAGCTGTACAGGAGAGCTTGGGTAAAATTGGAGTTTTTTTTCCCCTGGTGTGCCAGAGGCTGAGGGGAAACCTAACTGACATTTATAAAATGATGAGTCATTGATAAAGTCAGAACCTTTCCCAAGATAAGAATGCCAAATGCAAGAGGAGATACATTTAATGTGAAGGAAGAGTTTATAAGAGTGCAAGTTTTCTTTTAAAACAGAAAGTGTTGGGTGCCTGGAACAGGTAGTGGTGGAAGCAGGCATAATAGCAGCATTTAAAAAGCTTCTAGATAGAAACACGAATATGAAAAGAATGGAGGGATAGAGATCATTTACATGCAGAAGAAAATTAGATTAATACGATATCATGTTTAGCACTGACATCTTGGGTGGTAAGGACAGTGTCTATGCTACAATGTTCTGTTAGCAGAAAATAAAGGAGCAGGTGGAACTAAGTTAAGGTCCACAGAATTATCTATGTTACAATAAAACGATGTTATTCAAGGACTCACTGTATATGCATCATTTGTCTGTACGTGTGTTATGTCTCAAAGTTCTCAAAGTTACAAACTGTTTCTGCACCCGTGAACCAGAGAATGCTGTTTTGTCAGGTTGCACCATTACAATCAGATGATAAATAAACTTGAACTTGAAAACTTGCATGACACATGGGCACATGACAGGGCACTGAAAAATTCAGTCATTAGAATGGAACACCAAATAAGAAACCAGTTAAGCAAGCTGGAAAACCTTCAGTGCATCAAACTCAAGTTCGCTGGTATGCCACGAGCAGTGTAATTTATTGCATCCTACTTTCAATTTGACTTTCACCCAATGGTCTAAAAATATCCTTTAGCTGAGACCCAATGTCTGTTGAGGCTTTTCAAGGAATTAGGTCAAGAATAGCCAGGACAATTGACACCTCCAGCGCCTAACAGATATTTTCCCAAACCAGATTGGAGTTTCCAAAATATCTTTCAACTCTGTTGTTGGAATGCACAGGAGAACACACGGATCTCATGTCTAATTTCCAAAATCATGAACAGTCAAATCATTTCCAATTATTCCCAGTCATCCATTTATTTTAGAAATTAATGTAAATAAGTGTGGCAAAAGCAAACGAGTTTCTGCTCACTGAAGTTTAAAATCAGCTATTCTCAACAGTGACCACAGCCCATTTATAAATCCTTTTTTTTTTAATGTAGTCAATAGGAGAGAAGTATGGAAGAAACCAATTAAATTTGACTGTTTCACAGGGAAGGGGCCCCCATAAACTGAGCAAAGTCCTGGGGGGGCGGGGGGAGGGGGGGTGGGGGAAGGAGGTAGCCAAAAAATGATTGGCTTTAATGGATTGCAGATATTGTCTTATATGGCACACTGCCGTGAAAAAACTCATGCCATACTACATATTTTCTGGAGAACTGGAAAACTATGTGGAATCTTTGTACTTTATCCTGGAGGAAATAGAGAAAAAAAATGGAAGATGCCAATAAAACGGATCAAGTTCTATATATAAAATACCAGTGAGCACACGCATACTTTATTGGCACATCTTTGATTTCTGAGAATTGATTAGACCATTTTGCATCCAAATCAACTTGAATTTTAATTTGGGATCCACCCCATCAAACAAGAGACAGGAAATTGGCTCATCAGTGTTATGAAAATGAGCCACTAAGTCTTTATTTACTAAGTCAAGCCTTCTGGTATAATCATATTCAAACCATTTTGCCAGTTAGACACAGCTCGATTTTCTATCTCAGCTGGATTTTGAAAGGTCTAATCAGAGTGATTTTCAATGAGTTGATCCATTGATGTGGTCTATTCTAACTTTATTTTGTAAAAAGCCTGGGAGTCAGAATGCATCCTAAAACTACCAATATGAATATCAATTCAGTCTAATCTTGATGTCAAACTAAGTGGAATCCTGATGCTGTCTATTTTAGATGGTGGTAGTAGTATGAGGAGGAGGAGGGTCGACATCTCATGCACTCCCCTATTCCTATTGGAAAGTAAAGCCACCTTCTCCTGCATTCAAAAGGTCATTTTTTGGGGTTCAAGGGGACAAAATAACAAAGTCAAACATCTCTGCTCAAGTTGGCCAGTTAGATGTTTGTTGTGGCATCCAGTTTCAGAGCAGGACGATCTTTCACACTGCTTCATCCAAAAGTCACAGCTCATATAACATTTGTTCATCCACAAGATCTTGCAGAAAATTCTCCATAAAAGGGAAGATGAGAGCAGATTTTCTGCGATATACACAATGTTGCAAATGAACCAAAATTCTTATTTGTTGCAGTCAAATAGCTATGCAAAATACATTAATTATGATAGTATAAATTTCAAAATCTGCCAAGACAGGAAAAGAGAGAATAAATATAAAAGGATAGATAAATATTCACAGTTGTAGTTAGTGCAAGAAAGAAAAGTGATATTTCAAATAGTATAGGCAGTAGTTTCAGATAAGAGTATACAGGGAGGTTCATGAGCCTGACAGCTTCTGAATACAACCTGTTTTTGTACCTGGAGATCCTGGCCTTAAGGGTTTGCACCTTTGTGCTGTGGTTACCCTACTTGAAGAGTTAATGCCTGCCAAAGTGCAGTTGGCATCTTGGCTTCACTTTGTATATTAGCGGTGTTTTGCAATGAACAAAAATTACATAGCAAGACATCCATTACTCATTAAGTCATAAATCATACAATTTTTCATAATATTTTACATGAAAAGTAGACAACAATGCATCTTTTTAATAAAACACCTTTTTTGGCACTGCATTAAAATGCCTGATGCAAAAGCCCAAAAGTTTGATCTGATGTACCCATATCCCTGACTGGAGTGCTATCTAGGAAACAGTCGAAAGAATCTCCAAATGTTTGTTTTATTTTATTAGCCCGCTTCTATTTTCCAATTCTTTATCAACATCTTAACAACTTTGTGTTGAATTTTGGAAGGCCTCAATCTGTTTATTCTGGCAAATTTATGAACCATTTCTTTACATTTAAAAGTACCTTTAATTTCTCCTGTAATTCCTGATTGTCCCAATTGTGTTTTAAAGGAAAGCACTGTGCATTATATCTTTAAATATTCATCAATGTCTATCCACTGCCACACATTCTACCACAACGGCTGTCCCTCTTTGCTTCATAATTTAATCTAGAATGTAGCCGTCCTTCTTGCTTGGTCTAAATATAGAACTTTGGGACTGAATGCAGATGTGCCACGTTCTGTGCAGGAGAGATGGCTCCAATCTTGAATGCCATTTCTAATTATTTGATAAATGAATGACCAATTAAATCCCAACTCACTGCCACCACACTTAATACATAATTTTTCCAAAATTAACTTGTGACAAAAGCTGGCACAAGGGATATGACAAATGCCAAAACAATAATGACACACGTCACAATGTAATCAAATATTAAATCCAAGAACAATTTTAGAAACTTTGAGGATGTGAAGAGCACCATCTGGTGGCTGAAATTAATCAGTCATCTACAAGAGGTGCTGCTGTCGTACTGTGTAGACAGGAAAGGCAATCAGAAGGTAGGTCTAGACCTCATCAGTGAGTGAAACTCTGTTGGTCTGGACACCTCCTCTCATTCTTCTTCTCCCTTTCTTTCCCAATCATTAGACACTTGCCTGACACACTAATTGCTTTGTGAAGAAAGCACATCAGCACTTCTACTTCCTCATGAGTTTGAGGAGGTTTGGGATGACATCAGAAACCCTGGCAAATTTCTACAGTTGTGTGGAGTGAAGTGTGCTTACTGGTGGCATCGCAAAACGGATAGGGGGACACAAATACTCCAGAGTGTAAAGCCTTGCAAAAGGTAGTAGACACAGCCCAGGACATCACAGGCAAAACACTCCCCACCGTCGAGCTCTGATCTCACTGCTGCCATCAAAAAAGAGGTATCAGTCGAGGGGGGAGTCACGTGATGGAGTAGTGGCCGGACGGTGAACTCCAGCCCTCTCCAGAAAAGTCGGGAAAAACGAGAGAAAATACAAAGGCACAGAAATACAAGTTAAAGAAAAGTGAATATAAAGGTGGAAAGAAGATGGAGACAAAAGGAGAAAAATCAAAATCAACGGAAAGAAGAGAGGAAGAGAAGACAACGGAGGAAAAAGGTGAAGGCCTTACCTGTCCGAAGAGGCCCGCTGTGGAGAGAAGACCCCATTACCTCAGGTCGGTAGAAAGAGAACTACAACAATGGCTCACAGAGCCGAGTAAAAGTGCGCAACCGCGCATGCGCGACTCCTCGCGCATGCGCGATGCGCATACAAAAAAACACACCGACGGGAGGGGGGACCAGCTGGGGAGTCGATCTCCACAGCCGGCAACGACAGCTGCAGAACACCTGCAGCAAGAAGACACCACAGAAGACAATGGAAACAAGAAAGAAGAGGAGGAAAGGGCAGCAAAGAAACAACAGATGGTCAACCTAGAGGAAGAAGAAGAGGAAGAGGAAGAGTACAGGGAAATAGAAGAAGAAAAGATAGGCAAGGTAAAGGAGGTACTTGCTCTTGTTAGAGGATACATGGAGTCATTTAAAGAATGGCAAACACAGGAATTCAATGATTTAAGAAGAAGAATAAACAACACAGAAAAGAAAATAAATAAAATGGATATGACCTTAACAGAAATGGGGAAAAAAATGGACAAGATGGAAGAACGGGCAATAGCAGCAGAAATGGAGGTAGAAGACTTAAAAAAGAAATTGGAGGAATCTAATAAAAAAACTAAAGAGACACAAGAATTACTAGCCCAAAAAATAGATATAATGGAAAATTATAACAGAAGAAATAACATAAAGATAGTGGGCCTTAAGGAAGATGTAGAAGGCAAGAATATGAGGGAGTTTATAAAAGAATGGATCCCTAAGGCCCTAGGATGTCCAGAACTACAGCAAGAAATGGAAATAGAAAGGGCACATAGAGCATTGGCCCCTAAACCACAACCACAACAAAAACCAAGATCTATTGTAGTAAAATTCCTAAGATATACTACAAGAGAAAAGGTGCTGGAGAAGACAATGGAAAAAGTAAGAGAGGGCAACAAACCACTGGAGTATAAAGGGCAAAAAATCTTCATTTATCCAGATATAAGCTTTGAACTCCTAAAGAAGAGAAAAGAGTTCAATGCAGCAAAAGCGATTTTATGGAAGAAAGGATATAAATTTACACTGAAGCATCCTGCGGTATTGAAAATATTTATTCCAGGACAACAAAACAGACTATTCTCGGATCCAGAAGAAGCACGAAAATTTGCAGAACAATTACAAAAATAGACTGAGGGATGAAGACGGGTAATGAGAGCAAAAATTATCACGATTGATATGTATGTGGGTAAAGACAAAAATAGACTGAGGGATGAAGACGGGTAAGGAGGGTAAAAATGACCACGATTGATATGTATGCGGGTAAAGAGGTATAAGAGTGAATAGAGACAACGGGCATATGTGAAAGTATCTGTAATTAGAGGAAAACATAGAAAGTATAGACAAGAATTAATAAGGGAAGGTAATGGAATAGAGAGAATAAGGAGGGAACTAAAAGAGTGACCTTTGTGACATATAAAAAACGAAATCTTTTCTGGGGGGGGCTGGGTGGGGGGAAAAGAGCGGTCACTGCAAAATCAGTTGACGCTTGCGAGTGGATTCGCAAATCCAAATGGAGAGGGGAGATGTGGTTGTCCGACAAGGGATAAAGGGCAACTCAGGAGGGGAAGGGGAGATTGGGGATAAAGAAGATAGAAATAGGAGAATAAGGAAAATGTTGGATGTTGTAGGAATGTTGTCTGGTAAAGAGTTGAAAATAAGAAAACAGAAATGGAAAAGGAGGAAAGGTAATGATGGAAAAACGGAAAGAGAAGATAAACAAAATATAAAATGGCTACGCTGAACTATATGACTCTAAATATTAATGGAATACATAACCAAATTAAAAGGAAGAAACTACTAAATTTACTGAAAAAGGAAAAAATAGATATAGCATTTGTCCAAGAAACACATTTAACTGAATTGGAGCACAAGAAATTAAAGAGAGATTGGGTAGGACATGTAACAGCAGCATCGTATAATTCAAAAGCAAGAGGAGTGGCTATATTAATTAGCAAAAATGTGCCATTTAAAATAGAAGAGGAAATAATAGATCCAGCAGGGAGATATGTTATGATAAAATGTCAGATATATTCAGAGCTTTGGAATCTACTTAATATATATTCACCTAACGAAGAAGATCAAAAGTTTATGCAAGATATCTTTTTGAAGGTAGCTAATACGCAAGGGAACATACTAATAGGAGGGGATTTCAATCTGAATTTGGATCCAAATATGGATAAAACGGGGAAAAAAATTAACAGGAAGAACAAAGTAACCAAATTTATAATTAAATCAATGCAAGAAATGAAACTTGTGGACATATGGAGGAAACAAAACCCAAAAGAAAAGGAATACTCATACTACTCGACTAGACATAAAACATACTCAAGGATAGACCTATTCCTGTTATCAGCCCACATACAAGGGAGAGTTAGGAAAACGGAATATAAAGCTAGACTATTATCGGACCACTCACCCCTGTTATTGGCAATAGAGCTAGAAGACATCCCTCCAAGAATGTATAGATGGAGATTAAACCCCATGCTACTTAAAAGACAGGATTTTAGAGAATTTATTGAAAAACAATTAAAAATGTACTTTGAAGTAAATACGGAATCAGTGGAAGATAAGTTTATACTATGGGACGCAATGAAAGCATTCATTAGAGGGCAAATAATAAGTTATGCAACCAAGATGAAGAAGGACTATAATCAGGAAACAGAGCAGTTGGAAAGGGAAATAATAAACATAGAAAAAAAATTAGCAATAAAGGAAGATACAACCAAAAGAAGAGAATTGGCGGATAAAAAAATAAAATATGAAACATTACAAACATATAAGGTGGAGAAGAATATAATGAAGACAAAACAGAAATATTATGAACTAGGGGAAAAAACACACAAAATCCTAGCATGGCAGCTTAAGACAGAGCAAACTAAGAAAACGGTATTGGCAACAAGGAAAAAAGACAAACAAATTACATATAATCCAAAAGAAATTAAGGAAAACTTCAGAGAATTCTATGAACAATTATACCGAACCGAAAACGAAGGGAAAGAAGGGAAAATAGATGAATTTTTGACTAAAATTGAACTACCAAAACTACAAATAGAGGAACAAAATAAATTAACAGAACCATTTGGAACAGTAGAAATACAAGAGATAATAAAAAATTTACCAAATAATAAGACACCAGGAGAGGATGGACTCCCAATAGAATTCTACAAAACATTTAAAGACCTAATAATACCGCCCCTCCTGGATGTAATCAACCAGATTGATGAGACACAAAACTTACCAGATTCATGTAAAACAGCAATAATTACAGTGATACTAAAACAAGGGAAAGATCCACTCTCACCAGCGTCATATAGACCAATATCTTTGCTAAACACAGATTATAAGATAATAGCTAAACTATTAGCGAACAGATTAGCAGAACAGGTACCGAAAATGGTAAATTTAGACCAAACTGGATTTATCAAAAAAAGACGCACAACAGACAATATTTGTAAATTTATTAACTTAATTCATGCAGTAGAAGGAAATAAAGCACCTGCAGTAGCAGTTGCTTTAGACGCAGAGAAGGCCTTCGACAGAGTAGAATGGAATTACTTGTTCAAAGTATTGCAAAAATTCAGTTTACCGGAGAAGTATATTAATTGGATTAAAGCATTATATAAGGGACCGTTAGCGAAAGTGACAGTAAATGGACATGTATCAAAGCAATTTAACTTAAGCAGGTCAACGCGGCAGGGATGCCCACTATCACCATTATTGTTTGCGCTAGCTATAGAACCACTAGCAGAATCGATAAGAAGAGATAATAATATAAAAGGAATAAAAATAAAAGACAGGGAATATAAAATCAGTCTGTTTGCGGATGATGTGATAGTGTACTTAACAGAACCAGAACTATCAATAAAAGAACTATATAAGAAATTGAAGGAATATGGAGAAGTGTCGGGATACAAGATAAACGTAAATAAAAGTGAAGCAATGCCTATGAATAACGCGGATTTCTCAAAATTTAAGGAGGAATCCCCATTCAGATGGCAAACGCAGGCAATAAGATACCTAGGTGTGCAAATAAACAAAAATCTAGGCCAATTATATAAACTCAATTACAATCCACTAATGAAAAAACTACAGGACGATTTAGAGCATTGGAAAGAGCTACCACTAACACTGATAGGAAGGATAAACTGTATTAAAATGAACATTTTTCCAAGGATACTATACTTATTTCAGGCATTGCCAATACAACTGACAGAAAAATTCTTCAAAGAGTTAAAGAAAATAATAAGGAGATTTTTATGGAGAGGGGGGAAACCGAGGATAGCACTAGACAAATTAACAGAATGGTATAAACAAGGAGGCTTACAATTGCCAAACTTCAAAAATTATTATAGAGCCGCACAATTAAGGTACCTATCAGATTTTTATCAAACAAGGGAAAAACCAGACTGGACGAGACTAGAATTAGATAAAATAGGGGAAAAGATACCTGAACACATATTATATAAATGGGACGAAAAATTGGTACAACATAGAACTTCTCCAGTATTACACCATCTCCTCAATATATGGAAGAAGATACATGTAGAAAGAAATAAAATAAATTACCAAATACCAAAACTAATATTGACGCAAAATAAGCTACTCCCTTTTACAATAGACAACCTTGCCTTTAGAAAATGGGAAAAAAAAGGGATTAAAAGAATAGAAAATTGTTTTTCAGGAAGTAGATTCTTATCCTTTGAACAAATGAGAGATAAGTACAATATAACGGGAGATACAGCGCTGGCATATTACCAACTGAGATCCTACTTGAAAGATAAATTAGGAAGCAACTTGAGTTTACCAGAGGGAAGTAACCTTGAATATGTGATTACAGATACAATGTTAATCAAAAGATTTATAAAAAATATGTATATTAAACTGCAAGAAAAGGAAAATGAGGAAACAAATGGTAAAACTAAACAAAAATGGGAACAAGATTTAAATATAAAGATAAAAAAGGAAACATGGGAGAAGTTATGCTCTGGAACGATGAGAAATACAATAAATACGAGGCTGCGTATGATACAATATAATTGGTTACACAGACTATACATTACACCGCAAAAGTTAAATAAATGGGACCCAACAGTATCTGATAGATGTTTTCGATGTAAAAAAGAAAGGGGAACAACAATTCATGCAATCTGGACATGTGAGAGAGTAGAAAAATTTTGGGATGATCTCAATCAGATATTAAATAAAATAACAGAAAACAATATACCAAAGAATCCAGAGATCTTTCTCCTAAGTAACATAAAAAATAAAGAATTTGGAATTGACTTGGAGGATGCACAAAAAAGATTTGTTAAGATAGCCCTAGCTGTAGCAAAAAAATGTATTATGTCAACCTGGAAATTGGAAGATAATTTGAAAATACAACAATGGTATATAGAAATGAATAAATGTATTCCATTAGAAAAAATAACATATAGTTTAAGAAATAATATTGAAATATTCGAACAAGTATGGGAGCCTTACATTAAATACAATAGCGATAACCTACCGGGAACAAACATTACCTAAGTTGATGGAAGGAGAAGAGAAGAAAAAAATGGACTCAGTAGAATTTCTGGTGTATTTTTGTTGAATGACAACATTGTCTAACTGAATTAATGCAACCTAGATTGTATAACTAAAATGGATGAGAGGGGGGAGGGATGGGGGGGTGGCTTGGGAGGAGGGAGGGGGGAGGGAGAAAAAGTCACTGTAAATGTGTGGAAAAGAAAAAGTGTATATCATGGCTATTGTGATTTATGGTGTGAAAAATAAAAAATTAAAAAAAAAAAAAAAAAAAAAAAAAGAGGTATCAGTCCCACAAGACTCGCACCAGGTTCAGGAACAGCTGCTCCCTCTCCACCATTAGACTCAACAACAAACTCAATCAGGGACTCATTTCAGGACTCTTACATGTACTTTATTGGGTTTTTTTTCTCTCTGTATTGCATAGTTTGTTCACATTTCTTTATTTGTTTACATGTATACATTATGTAGTTTTTTTTGCACTACTGATAAGTGGTACTATATATTTTGGCATACAAGTCGAGTCGTGAAACCTAAAATCTCTCATAAAATGGGAACGACATACGCCAAAATATACAGTAATTCTGCCTCACCCACAGGAAAAAGAATTTCAAGGTTGTATACATGTCATACTGTCCACGACATCATACAGTGCACAGAAACCTGCTTTCCGATTATACCTTTAAGAAGTGCTCCGGCCCAAAACATCAGCAATACATCTTTACCTCCTATGGACACTGGAAGATTGGCTGAGTTCCTCCAGCATTTCTGTGTGGTTTTACTAGATCCTAACAGCATCCAGGAGGGAACATCAGAAACCCTGGCAAATGGGCAACAATATAGTTGAGAAGTGAAGATCAGATTGTCCATGGGAACACAAGTGTGAACAGAGAAGCTAGCATAGATGATTTTTTTTGGCCAACTGGTTGAGTTTCAAAGATCAATAGGTTAACTTGTGAACCACATCAAAAGCTGCAGGAAGCTCCAGAAGGGTGAGGAAAGATAATGGCTTTGACAGAGCAGAAAGGGCACAAATTTGGAAGGTGACAGAAGATATTGCAGAATTAGTAGAGTTCAGGGTTGATGAATGCAAGCATTAAGACAGTCAGCCTGGTTCACTGCCAAATAGGAAAGTAAAAGTAAAATCTCATCACTGAATAGGTTTAAATTATTTTTACAACCGACTACCAATACAAAAGCAGATTAAAAGGGGAACCGATAAATTTAGTTTAAGTCCATTTGTCACCTGTTGTGTGTGAGGGAGCCTCCCCGCCTGAAACTCATTTGGAAGTCACACCACTGTCAGTATGTGGTGTACTCTGTTCTTCTCAAAGTTACAAACTGCAGGTGGAATGCCAGCTAAGATTGGGCTCAGACCACTGGTCAGTGTACACTTTGCCATTGGCTGATTCAAATCACTAAGCATCCTTATTGGCTAGAACCCTGTACTTAGCACCAACTCAGAGGACACTAGCCCTCTTGTCTTGTGGTGCTAGCCCCAGACATCGCTTGTTAATTGTTGTGCTAATAAAGTTACGTTTGATTGCAAGCCCTTGTGTCCAGACTCGACTCTTTGAACCCACTGAACTCAACAAATTGGAGCTGCAAGCAGGGTTCAAGGAGTTCCAACTGGACGCACGCAGAGCTTTAACCGTTAAGAAAGGGAGAAGGATTTGACTGTGCAGAAGATAGTATGGATTACCGTGTGTGTCCTGTCGGTTTATTGTGTACCTTCTCATTAACACGGGTAGCAGCAGGTGACCCACACATAGGAAAGGAACCCCGGGGTTGGACCATAAAATATCCATATTGACCGATGACCGTCTGGGGATCAGCTGTTTGGTGGTGTGGCTTGCCAACCACGCCAGTCGATTGGCTCGACAGGTTGAACCCCCACATGGGGTTTCCTGGGACCAGGGAGAGTAGTGGGCAAGCTCTATGGCTACTAATATCCCTTCTGAGGTGCCAATGGGATATCACAGCAGAATGAAGCCGGCAGTGTGTTTGCAAACCCTGGTCTCCAGACTCGTCTCTCTTTGAACCCACCGAACCTGACACTTTCTCAACAAAATATCACCTTAAACCTAGTGTAGCGAGAAAGATTCTTCTGCGAGCAGTCTAACAGGTTAGCTCTAAGATCCATCCAGCCATATAAAGTAGAAGAGCACAGTTGACAGGATACAGAGTTAAAATGAAAAAAAGATCAATTAGTACCAAGCAAGGGCCGCATGATACCATTGTTCTGGAGTTCATTCAGGAGCCTGGTGGCTGCGGGAAGAAATGGCCTTTAAGCCAGTTGGTGTGTACTTTCGTGTTCATAAACCTCCTCACAGATTTGGACAGGGGGTGGGGGTGGCGGCGAGAGAGAGAATGTCTGGGAGGTGATGGATTCTTCAATATGTTGTCTTTCCTAGGCAGCAGATGTAGATGGAGTTGATTGAGGGGAAAGAAGTTTGTGATGTTCTAAGCTGCACTCACCACCTTCTACATTTTCTTCTGATCTTGAATTTACAAAAATATATTCAACAAATTACCACATACAGATCTCCCACCTAAGAATGGCAGCATAGAGGACAGGCAACTAATAGAAAAAGTTAGAATGAATAGGAGTCAGTTAGTTTGGCAATTTGGTGGATTGTAACAGGAATTCCAATGATCTGAAATCTTCATGAATGCCCTAAATGAAGGGAGCACGGTCAGCTATATTTGTTGATTGCATCGAGACAGGTGGAAAGCAAGTTGTGTGAATACACAAGTTGGTAAAGAAGGTCAAGTGAATGGGCAAAAATTAGAATGTGGAGAAAGACAATTATCATCGAATGTTGTTGAAATGGAGAGGATTTATAAAATACTGCTGAACAGGTAGATTTAGGTAACATACATGCAAGTACAACAATAATTGGGAAGGCAATGGAGCAATGCCATTTATTACTAGGGGAAAAGAGCATAGTGGTAGGGAAGTCTTGTTCTAATTGTGCAGAACTGAGTATAGTTTTGATTTTATATAAAGAGGAATATATACTTGCATTAGAAATATTCAAAGGTTTGATAAGTTGATTCCTGAGATGAAGGGGTTGCCTTATGAGGCAAGGTTAAATACAATGGTTTACTCAATGGAGTTTAGAAGATGAATAGGTGATGCTATTGATGAGCAACCTATCAAGATCTTACCCATTTCATTTTGCTTGTAATAACTGGTGGCAGTTTGGCTCGAAATTGTACCTCCTCTTTGCAAGATGCTGGAAATCCATTCAGGAAAGCAAAATTCTGCATTAGGACTGATCCAGGAGACTCTTTATCTGTGGTCTAAACAAACAATTTACTTGCCATTAATCTTTTATAGCTATATTACACTCTCATTTATCTAGAATTCATGCACTCAGAATTCTCATGCAATGTGCTAAAGCTTTTTAAATGAAAATAAGCTGAGGGAATTTATTTTAGGTGTTATGAAAGATTAGTGCAAGCACTTTTCTTCAAGCTTTGCTTTTCTCAAAGCAGCTATAAAGTAGCTACGCCTGGAATGGAATGGACTGGACACAGTAAGTTCCGAATTGATGAACCCCAAGTGCCTAAGTTGAAGCACTATTTCAAAATTCTAGTTTATCGTTACCCAGGAACACACAGGATTTATTGTCATGAACAAATCATGAAATTCAGTGTTTTGTGGTAGCTTCACAGTGCAAACATTCCTATTAGAACCATCTTCCATTACTATAAATTTAAAAAAAATAGTAGTGCCTGAAAAGTACGGCAGTGCCTTTGGTTCATTGATTATTCAGGAATCTGATGGCAGTGGGGAAGAAGCCATCCTTGTGCTGTTGAGTTCTCATCTTTAGGCTCCCATATATTTTCCGATGGTAGCAGAGGGAAGAGGGCAGGGCCTGGGAGGTGGGGGTCTTTGAGGATAGAGGCTGCTTTTTTAAGACACCACCTCACGTCGATGTCCTTGATGGAATGTAATCTGGTGCCTGTGATGTCACAGGTCGAGTTAACAACCCTCTGGAGTTTATTCTTGTTCTGAGAACTGGCACCTCCGTACCAGAATGCTCCCCAAGGTACACATGTAGAAGTTTATGAGAGTCTTCAGTGATGTACTGAAACTTCTCACCTCACAAAGGATATCCACTGGTGAACCTTCTTTGTGATTGCATCAACATGGAGGGTCCAGGACAGATCCTCGAAGATGTTGACACCCAGGAATTTGAAGATCTTGACTTTCTCCATTACTGAGCCCTCAATGAGGATAGGATCATGTTCCCTTTACTTCCTTCTGAAGTCCACAATCATCTCCTTGGATTTGCTGAATTTGAGATCAAGGTTGTTGTCGTTGCACCATTCAACGAGCTGATCTCTCTCCCTCCTGTATACGTTTCCTCGTCGCTGTTTGTGATTCTACGGACAACTGTGGTGTCATCGGCAAAATTGTAGATGGCATTGGAATTGTGCCTGGCCACACAGTCATGGGTGCACAGTTGGCTAAATATGCATCCTTGGGGAGCGTCTGTGTGGATAAACAGTGAGGACGAGATGCTGTTTCCAATTCGTACTGACTGGTTTTCTGATGAGAAAGTCAAGAATCCAGTTGCAGAGTGGGGTACAGAGGGCTAGAGTTTGTAGCTTCTTGACCAGCACTGAGGGAATAATGGAAAGTAGGAAACCTAGCCAAATCCATCACAAGATCTGCCCTCACACCCATTGAAGACACCCATGTTAGGCACTGCCTCAAGAAAGAGCCTCTTTCAATGGCTTTCTCATGTTATGTCTTTCTTAAATCTAGAAAAATAAAATCAGAAGTCGTACTTTAGATACAACCACTAAATTTGAAGAAACTTGGAGACCATTTATTGATTACTTTTATGGGATATAGCTGGCGTTATTTTATGAATTAACTCTTCATTTCCAAACGCAATATAATTCTTGCCGTTTTTGTTATCTGTAGGCGTGGACTGGAGCTATATTTTAAACTATTTGACAGATCCTTGAGATAGGCCGCTCAGATGTTTTTAATACATATAAATTATATTTTTTGTCACTTAGTTGGGTTTTTTTAATATATTTATATTTTTTATCTGTTTTCTTTGTTAGTAGAATTATTTCTAATAGGTCACACTTTCACTCTTTGGAATTTATGATACTTTTACTACGTAGACTTGAACAGACCATTTTAATGATGTTATTTCTATTCTCCTTATGCTGTGTATATTATGTTAATAAAAAGATTGAAAAAGAAACGAAGGAGGAGTCCCATCAGGCTAGTCACAGCTTCTGCTTTCTGTTACTTTCAGGCAGAAGGTCCCGAAGCCTAAATTCTGACACTGCTGGGTTCAAGAACAGTTTCTGTCCAATGGCCATCAGGCACTTGAACTTCCCTTACCACACTAACCATAAATTACTCCAACACCACTAAAAGGACCCTCTGGAATACTGCAACTTTTTTTTCTTGCATTTTGGTAACTGAATTTTATCTATCTTTTATATAGATTTTTTAAATTTACTACCTGTACATACCATTGTAGTTGTTTTTTAAATATCTGTTCAGCTGTAGCAAGTATGAATTTTGGAGCCTAGAGTACAACATATGCCTAGAAACTCATCATCATTATCAAAAGTGAAGGATGATTGATAGGAGCATCATCTTTAAAGATTTAATGTTTCATGCAGTGAAGAGTCCTGTCATTCATTTAATTTTATTTTGCTGTGTTTTACATTAATATTGTTTTGCTTTAATATATAGAATTGCAATGTAAAACATGCAATTTAAAGGGATGGGGAGATGAAACATAGTTCAGCAATTCATTTAAAGGTTTAGGCATGGAATACTACAAGCTGCTGGATGAAAATTTCCTTTGAGCAGTTCTCATGCAACCGGCACCATTATCCATGGATGTGAGTGGCTGAGTGTAGACTGCACAAGCAGCAGACCAGATGACATTTTCAGATCAGTACAAGAGATCAACCATCACCATTAAAACATGACAGCAGAAATTCAACTCTTTATAACAAATGCACAGGCGAATGGAATTGAAAACAGGAAGCACAAACTATCTCATTGCGATTTGTTTTTCAGCCTGCTTGCTCTACCACTAGATGCCAAGCTCACATACAATAATGCAAGAAACTTTCAAGCCTGTTCACTTCTGTTCTAACATTTTTTTTCCCTTAAGTGCCACAAGTTTGACCAAGGGTAAAGATATTAAACCAACAATGATGTGAATCATATTTGATGCACAATTTTATAAACAAATTGATCCAAAAGATAGAAAGAAGCACATTTCAATGAGAATATCCAAAAACAGCTTTCATGTTTCAATGTTTGCGTGGCAAAAATAGCATCTTGCAGTCTACCCTCGATATAATCCAACAAGAAACAGAAGGATCGCAATCACACCATCTTTCACATCATATTCAGTTACATAAAAACAATTGCCCAAGATTTAGTAACATTTCCAAAATATTAAACAATACATCACAATGAACACCTTCCTTCCAAAGACTGATTGTATATACCCAGAATAACTTGACTTTTGGATATTTTCATATTCATCACTCCTTAAAGTTGACCTGCTGTCAGGACTTCCCACTTGTGGTGTCATCCCCTCACACTTACCTGGGTTGAATGACCTAACTCTGCCTTAAGAAAATTGGGAGATTTGGCATAACAAAGCAGGTCTTCAGATGGCACATTGCTGAGGTCCTGCTCCTAGAATGCAAGGCAGGGGCAGGACCATGCCTCCTGAAAAATTTGACTCCCACTGTCTGTAAGGAATTTGTACTAACGTCCCAATCGCTGCCACTGTAAAGGCACTGTGCTAACCGTGCTGCTCCACAGTATTATTTCCTTTTTTAAGCCTTGTTCTACCTTTGATATGTTTACATAGGGGGTTCTCTTAGGGGTCAATTTCTGTTTTTCAGCATTTTCTGTGGTCTGGCAATGGGCAGGTCCCAACTTCACCAGATTAGAGGTACAAGCTGTTGGTATCAAAGACTTGAAAAAGAATATTTTTCTCCATGTGCTCATCCACAATGGCTTCAGCAAGAGGTACATAACCAATGGATGTTATCAATGTAGAGGAAATCTATCTTCTTTGGGAAGGGGTGGTTGGCCTTCCTTAGTTAAAATTTATTACTGTATGCATTTTCCATTTTATTTGTTCATGGGATTCTTGCAGTACTTATATTGCTTGTCATTAATTTGCTTGGTCTTGCAGTAGATTATCAGATGCAGTTAGTACAACATTGTTACAACACCAGCAATCAGGACCAGGGTTCGAATCCTGTGCTGTCTGTAAGGTGTTTGTACATTCTGCGTGAGTTTTCCCCAGGTGCTCCAGTTTCCTCCCACCCTTCAAAACGTACCTTCAAAATGTAGGTCAATTGGGTGTAATTGGGCAGCACGAGCTCGTGAGCCAAAAGAGTCTGTTACCGTGCTGTAGGTCTAAAATATAAACTGCGAGACAATAGCAACTATCAAAAACTGCATTTCAGATTCCAAATTAGCGTAAATAATACAATTTATGTGTAGATCAAATGAGAAATCTAATATTGATAGGCAAGCTTTGCAGACGGGCTCTAGGTGAAAATGGATTTCTAATATTTTAACATTAAATCATTCCATTTAATGTAACATTCATATGTGTGAATGTTAGATTGTTATAAAGCACGTGTTAAACAAATGAAAATAAACATACCAGATAGCCTCTCCATGCCAATCTTTTGTCATTTTGATTTTGTATTGTTGAAAGTGTATCATCAACTAAAAGAAACACATATAAATATTATACTAATGCAAATTCACTGATAATACTTTTTGAATGTATTAAGCGGCATTCACTTCAGAATAACAGAAGCATTCCATTCTGCATGTAGACAAACTATACAAATTATAGATGGACTGTTTAGTCTTGAATAAGAGCTTTATTGCCTAATCCAAGTCACAGATGTGATACATTTTAAGAAATAGCAAGCTATAACAAAGGTAAATGTTCCTTTAATGTCATGTAATACTACATTTATGTTATATACATGAAATTCTTTAACTTGGTCAACTGTAAGGAAGACAGAGTTGCTCTCTTATCCAGCACACCTCAAAGAAATGAGGCCACAGAGAGGATCAAACTCATGACCCCTGGTTTACAATGCCAGCGCTCTCACTACTGAGCTATCATGTAAATCAAAAATAACTCATAAATTGCAGTAGAAATGTGGTCACTGATATCAAAGTTCAAAGTTAAATTTATTATCAGTGTACATACAACCCTGAGATTGGCTACAGTGGAACTTCTATACCAACCTACATTTATGTAAATATGCTCCATGGTCCAGGAGAAATGCTATTTCGTCTTTACCAAGAATGACTAATAAAGGTGACGTGAGATTTTTTTTTTAAAAACAGGCCAGGTTTAGCAAATCTAAACTAGTAACTGTAAACTATGCAAATGCAGATATAAATATACAGCAATAAATAACGAACACGAGTCCTTAAATGAATCCCTAAATGAGCAGTTATCCCTTCTCGTTACTATTCTTCAACCTGATGGGATGAGTCCTGAGGCACCTGTACCTCCTTTCTGAAGGCAGCAGAGAAAATAGAGCAAGGCTGAGGTGGTGAGGATCCTTGATAATTGATACTGCTCTTCAACGCCATATCATAACAGTTATGCTCAATGGTTGGGAGAGTTTTACCTGTGATATAATGAGCAGAATCCATTACCACGTGCAGGATTTTCCACTCAAAGGTATTGGTGCCCCCATACCAAGCCATGATGCAGCTGGTCAGCACACTTTCCACAACACATCGGTAGAAGTTTGCAAAGGTTTTTGATGACATACTGAATCTCTGCAGACTCTGGAGGAAATAGAGGTACTGTTGTGTTTTCTTCACAATACCATTGATTTAATGGGTCCAGGACAGATCCTCTGAGGTAGTAAACCCCAGGAATTTGAAGTTGCTGACCCTCTCCACCTCTGATCTCCCAATGATAATGGATCATATACCTCTGGTTTTCCTCTCTAAATTCGACAATCAGTTCCTTGGTCTTGTTGCATTGAGTAAGATATTATCATGAAAATAATCAAGGCAAAATCCAAATGTCCAATCTCCAGGAGAACACTCCTTTGAACAGTTTCCCAAGATAGAATACAACAGGTGTAATGCCCGTTTACCATCTCATCCAATGTTTCCTTCCTATGCACTCTTCAGATACTGAACCTGCATAAAAGATGCTCTATCCCATATTATCCAATATCCCTAAAATTTCTATCAACTCCTAAGAATACATAAACAACAGATACAGACTCATTTAAAGGACTCTTACTTTCCTTTTTATTTATTAATTACTGAATATTTATTTTTTTCTGTCTATGCACAATTTGTTTACATTTCTCTTTCGCATGTATATCTTTTTCTTGAGAACAGTTTGAACTACCAATGAGTAGAAATTCTGCCGCGCCTGCAGGAAAAAGAATCTCAGAGTTGTATGAGATATCATGTATGTAGCCTGTCAATAAATTTGAACTTAACATTTGTTTTTAGTTATTCATACATGAACAGGCTATTCATTTAATCACTTTGTAACCAGTTTTACCAAGACATTTAATTTCAGAAAGCATAAGGTTTGAAGACACATAGTTACCTTCCTTTTGATTATCAAACATAATTACTGTGATGTTGGATGATGGTGTTTTCAGCTTTGGTATTTGAAAAAGATGCTTGGCAGCACGAAAGTAAGGAAAGAGTGACGGCAGTCTCTTAACTGTAATGTTCGCTGGTAAACTTGGATCCAAAACAATCATGGGTCCCTTTACACAGTGTGAGGACAGACACTCTGGCTGCTTCTCACTATAATAAACAAATCTCACGTAAACAGCAAGACTCCAGCAGCAACAAAACCATTTAATGGACTCACGGCTTTAGTCTCTTCGGTCATAACAGAAATATCTGTGGCTAGGATTAGCTTTGAACCAAGCAACTTTTATTCAACTCACTCTCTAATGTACAATGAGACTTGCATTGCTTCTCCCTCAAAAGGGGTTGAAATACCACAAACCTTCAAGTCAAGTTGTTCTTTATTAAACTACTGCAATGTATGCTCTGACAGAAAAGTTCTCACTAGATTTATAAAATACCTGAAAATAACCGCAGCTCAATGTTTTCATCCAAACCAGAAAATCTTAATTTTTTTTAGCTTCATCAAGGTACGATAAAATGCCAGCAAGCTTCGAAACAAAAGAAAAGGGGGGGGGGGGTGGCAAAGGCAGATGATGTGGAGACAACACAGAGGGGACAGCAGCAATGAGGAGGAGGGATGGCTGGGTGAGTAAGTGGTAAGGGAGGAGAGAACTGAAAAGACAGGAAAGGGGGAGGGGAAAGAAAAAGCAAGCAATTTGAGGAGAAAGCAGTCAAGTCAATGTTAATGCCATCTGGCTGGAGAGTGCTCAGACAAAAATAAGGTGTTGTTTTATCTTTTCTCAAGACTCACCAATGGTCTTGTGACTATGTTATTGCCATTTCCAAGTAGCTAAATACATAAGAGCTTTTCACTACTGATACCTACTGAACTATAAACTTAAAAATGCAAAGATTAAAAAGGACAAGATGCATCATTTCATGTTCTACTATTTGAAAGTATGGAAACTTTCTTCAAACTGTAACACTTTATAAATGATCTTAGTCCAGTAACGAGAGAGATCACAGCATCGGGGAATATAGTCTCCATGCAATTAAGTACTTGATCAGAAAATGGTATTTGTAGATCAATGCATTATGGAACAGAAACACTAGGATACCCATCTTCATCAGCCCATCAATCTCTTCAGCCCAGTATCAAAAGCGGCTTTAACTAAGCTGATATGTTATCAATGACTCACATTAGACTAGAAGTCATGATTAATAGGCTTTAATCACCATAAAGTGAAAGCACATCTCACATGTTGCTGGCCCAGGTCCAAGGCAGGTACTGAGGGAGAGGTTTGGGTGTAACTGCCTTTTATGAGAATTCTGAGGGAAGGAATTACAGGTCCAGGGGCAGGCCAGCTTATGCGATACCTTTGTATTAGACAGCACTAACAGTTACACAGTGGTTCCAGCACATCGGCAACAGCAACTGTCAGTTAGTCAGCTAGTTCCTGTATTTAACTTAAACTAGGACAACAAAATTCAACTTTTGAAAAAGGTATCCGTAAAGCAAGTCTGTGTCACATGCGCATTACCTTTTCTTCGTGGCTTCTGTGGCATTTCCGAGACTTTCCCTAAATGGAAGAAAATGAAGTTGACAGAATAGGTAAACAGAGGAACAATTATGTTTAAATCACTGCACAGAAACACAGACAGCAAGAAAACTGAAGAAAGCAAATTGCAAGTCAAGGCCAAAAAGAATGTTTAAAAAGCTGAAGGAAAAACAAACCTCAGTTTATGCTGGTCTTTCTTCATTCGTTCCCTTAATTCTTGCAGTTCCTTTAGCAAACCTGGATCTGTACCATTCACCCACGTATATACCACATCAATTGGCATTGGTAGACACAACCTAATATAGAAAAAGTGGGAAGTCTTACACCAGTACAGCATGTTTTAATCCTAACAAGTCTGTCAAGTTAATGTTGAAAAAAATCTTTACTGTATAGTATATATAAGCATGGAGATTACATTAATAGTAGACACACATCAACTCTGTTAAAACTTTGAACATTTGACTCACAATTCAGTGGTTTTCCATTCACAATTATATTGGCTAAAAAACTACTTGCACTAAAAAAACATAGAAACAGTAATTGGTTCTGAAATCACAACACGCAGTTGCGTAGAGAAAGACACAGAAAACACACTGCAGGTAGCCATGTGGTCTGAAAACATCATTACTTTTACAGACAATTGGCTCCAACACGCAAGCACAACATTTTTTTCTAAAGCAAATATCCAAGATGAGCTGGGACGGGACAACTTGGTGAGAATGCTAATTGATGGGTAACGAGGTCTGTGGAGGTTTGAAAGTATGCGTGAAAAAATGCAATTATTTCTTTTGATCAATTCATATTCCACTAAACCAGTGGTTCTCAATCTTTCTTTCCACTCACAAACCACTTTAAGTAATCTCTATGCCGTGCGTGCTCTGTGATTAGGAAGGGATTGCTTAAGGTGGGAATGTGAGTGGGAAGGGAAGGTTGAGAACCACTGCTCTAGACCCAATTGTTACTGAAATATTTTGCTTGAGAAAAATGGTCATTGGCCTACTTTTTTTGGAATTATGAAACTGTGCACATAATGGGTCAATTAGGGACAATTAAAACAGTGGTTTTCAAACTTTTTCTTCCATCCCACATCCCACTTTAAGCAATCCCTTCCTAATCACAGAGTACCGATGGCATAGAGAATACTTAAAGTAGTCTATGAGTGGAAAGAAAAAGGTTGAGAACCACTGCACTAAAACATGCTCATGTATGCTCTTCTGTGCACCCCACAAGGACAATATCATTACAGGAAGAATACTTTTTTCTAGTATTAAAAGAACAAACTGTCAGATCTCCTCAGTTGTCCAAACGATTTTTGAAAATCTTGATGAACCCATGGTCTAAAATGAACAAGAGATATGAAGTGTTTTCAACTGTAAGCTCTCAAGTAGATTTAGATGAAATGAGAGTTTGTTGTCACATATACAACTGCAATATAAATGAAGAAATTCCTGCTTGCTGCAGATACACAGGTACATAAAAGACACTTACAAACAAGTATGAAATTAAATTACAAAAGTGGAAGATTACAACATTAAACATTCAGATTCAGTTGGAACAAAAAAATGAGAGTCTGAAAATACCTATTTTGAAATGATTTTCCAGCTACATTGTCACGATACGAATCAAACATGACATGATAACGATCCCGACTCCATTCCAAGAAAACCTAAAAGATCATTCAACTGTAAAAATAAATAACACACACCTTCCTGTGCAGTCCAACATCATCTTAAATGAGAGGTCTTACTGGACCAAAACTTAACTTTGTATGGGAAACTGACTGGTTATTCGTTAATTTAAGTATTTTGCGCACAAAGTTTTATCTAGAACTATTTGTGAAGTTAAATGTATATTAGTTTGTGTAAAGGTAGAACTCTGGATATCACTGGAGGAATAATAATTGTAAAATATAATTATATTGAGAAACCAACACTTCATGTGCAATAAAGAACTCTATCAGTCACGGACTGTGATATCCTATTCTCTTGAGTACACTTCAGGAGTATGATGATTTAAACCATTTAAAAAAAATACTAATCAGAACTTCAATTAATTACAAACCCTTAAAAATACTGAAATGCAACACCCTGTGGTCTGATGTATAATTAAAATTTAAAAGTGCACTAATAATATTTTCAACCATTCAATACCTAATTAATTGCAGTCAAATTATAACAATGTCCATTTCAAAATTAAATATTTGAAATACACCAAATTGTGGGAAAATTTAAATAATTAAAGATTTATTAAACAGTTAATGTTGAAATTTTAAATTCCTGTCTACGTGTCAATGATGTTAACCAACTGGAGAGCTCGAGTATCGTTTCAGACTTTATTTCCCATGTCATGGAGTGTAGGTGGCAGTCTCCGCTGCTTACCAACACTGCAATGTATATTTATACAGAGAAACTGTTGCTGAAGACAGGATTAAATCATGGAATAAAAACAACATTGACCTTTATTACAATTTCTGTATATGAAAGTTTTAGTTTTGTCTAATTCGAAGAATGAATCAATCCCACTGTTAATGTCCTTGACTATGGTTAAGGCCCCAACTTCGTTTTGAAATAGTATGTCTTGCTGAACAGATGCTGTATTAAAATGGGCTGTTTGCCAATTATGTTAGTAACAGCGTCAATCCTTACTTCACTAAATTTCTTCCACATTATGAAAATTCTTTAATATGTCAAATTCTTTGGCCTATCTAATGACCGTTTCTGAATGCCAGAGATTGCTTAGAGCTGTCATATGACCACAATCAAGGGCTCAAAAGTTGAAATCTATGCCATGGAGATCAGGAGTGGTTTGCTCACTTGGAAGTCAGTGCTGAACACTGGACATCCATCAATGCAGACAGATGAGGAGTATTCCAAACATTTCAAAACTCAGCTTCCTTAAAATTCACAATAATTCACTGTAGCATTTAGCCTGGGGCTACAAAACCAACATTCAAATATCCCCAATCAATTCTCACATTTCCTCTTCTCTTTCCTGGCCTCTCCATATCCAATTAAGACCTTTTGTCTGTACTCCTCCCTCTGCCTTTTAATTCAAAGGCCTGTCTGCTTTTTACTTGTACTTGAAGAAGGACGCAAGCCTGAAACATCAGTTATATATCTTTACCTTCTATGGACACTGAGAGACTGGCTGAGCTCCTCCAGCACCTCTGTGTTTTTACTACAATCACAGCATCTGCACACTTTTGTGTTTCACTTCAAACACCTTAACGTCCTCACACTGCACTGCGTCAAATTTATTTATGCCTGTAAGATAATTTACTACTCAAAACAATCATTTCAGTTATTGAGATTGAATATACTTCATACTATTAATTTACTCACTGATAGTTACTTCAGCTTAGTAAGATGAGCAAAATGGTGCATTTGAAAGCATGAGCAGACTGATGCCCTGTGAGTCACTTGTCAAGAATTGCAACTCCTGATGCACTTGTAGAATGGTGAAACATTCACATGGCTTATTAGTTTAATAAGTTACTCACCTCTCCAAACTGAAAGGCAGAGACAATCATGAGCACTAATCCTCCAAAGCAAAGGTAAAGGCCATATCGGTGTGACAGGCAGGTGTAAGTCTGCCTCTGAACCAACTTCAGCATTGAATTGAGGACCATGACCAATCCAGCATGCTCCTTACCACAAATAACCAAAGGCCAGGTGAAATGTCAGGGCAGCAGAGACACTAACTGGAGAAAGAAGCAAGTTTCATGATGCTATCAATGACCCAAGATTATTTTTATAGTTACAACTACTAATGGTGCACCCTCTACAGGTGGCACATGTCAACCTATCTTTCATGAGCAGGAGATTGCAAACAAGCTCATTTAAAACGGAGCTGTGAAGAGATTGCTCCCCTCAGACAAAAGTGGATCTTTGGAATTCTCCACTCCAGAGATAACTAATTACGGAGGGAATTGATAAATATTGGAAAGATCAGGGAATTGAGGTTTATGATAAATGGCACAGAATGGAATATCTGCTGCAGCAAAATGGGAGCATTAATTTCATAACACCATTGTTTTGTTCTCCCCTCCCCCCCCAAAATCATCACAGCACTGAATCGTAACCCCATGCCAGCTCTTTGCAAGAATATTCCACTTCATTCCACACCAAAGCATTTTCAGCCTGGCCCTACAATTTCTTTTGCTCAAATCATGTTTTCATGCAACATGATTTTTTTCCCCTTCAGATCACTCTAATTGCTATGGGTAATCTTTTTAAATCTGCTCAATACTAACATTTCAAAACTTAACTGAGTCAAACCAACATCAACAAGGGGCCCCCATCAAACCTAGAACAGGATTTTAAATAAAATCTCAAACTGAACTGTCAGAATGGTGAACCCAAGTGTCCCTTCCTCATCCCACACCATCTTCCTCTCTTTGTCCCATTCAAGTCAAGTTCATTGTCAGAAGGTCAACCTGACAAAACAGCGTTTTCCAATCCTCAGTGCAAATAATGCAGATAGAACACACAGACAGGACAAGTATGGTATTCATGGCACAGTTAGTGTAGTGGTTAGCACGCCTTTACAGCACCAGGGATCAGGTGCAGGGTTCGAATCTGGCGCTGTCTGTAAGGAGTTTGTACGTTCGCCCCGTGTCTGTGTGTGTTTTCCCCAAGTGGTCAGGTTTCCTCCCACCATTCAAAACGTACCAGGAGTTGTAGGTTAATTGGGTGGGATGGGCTCGAAGGGCGAAATGCCCTGTTACTGTGCTGTATGTCTAAATTTATAAATTTTATTAATTTAACTAAACACTTTCATGAATACGAGAGTCTCGGGGGGGTCAGTGTGAGCAGTTCCTTTGGTCGTTCAGTACCCTCACTGCCCATGGGAAGAAGCTGATCCTCAGCCTGGTGGTGCTGGCTCTGATCCTCCTGGATCTTTTCTCCAACAGGAGCAGCTGGAAGATGCTGTGTATGGGGTGGAAGGGATCCTCAATGATTTTGTGCGCCCGCTTCAGACAACGATCCCAGTAGATCATATCGATGGAGTGCGGGGGGGGGGGAACTCCACTGATCCTCTTAATGATTCTCATTTTCCCCCCCAGTCCCCTTCCTCCCTCCCCCCCATTTCCCCTCCCTCCCCCCGTTCCCCCTCCCCCCGTTTCCCCTCCCTTCCCCCATCACCCCTCCCCATCCCCCTCCCTCCCCCCAGTTTCCCCTCCCTCCCCCCCAGTTTCCCCCCTCCCCTCCCCATCCCTCCACCCGGTTTCCCTTCCCTCTCCCCCCCCAGTTTCCCCTCCCCTCCCTTCCCCCACTCTCCCTCCCTCCCCAACCCCCTCCCTCCCCATCCTCCCCTCTCTCCCCCCCGTTTCCCCTCCCCCACGTCTCCCCACCCCCCCTCCCCTCTCTCCCCCCCGTTTCCCCTCCCCCCCGTCTCCCCACCCCCCCCTCCCCATCCTCCCCTCTCTCCCCCCCGTCTCCCCTCCCCCCCGTTTCCCCCCCGTCTCCCCTCCCCCCCTCCCCCCCGTTTCCCCTCCCCCCCTGTTTCCCCTCCCTCCCCACTCTGGAGCCATCCCATTCCCTCGGGTTCCCTCCCCTTGATCCTTCCTCCACCTCTCTTCTCTTCCCTTCGCCTCCCCTCCTCTAGATCCCTCCCTCCCCCCTCCCCACCGGTGGCTGCCATGACACCTACCGGTGACCGTGCGAGCACTTCCTCCTCCTCCACCTACCGGTGACCGTGCGCAGGCCACATTCAAGCGGCGTCGCCGCTTCAAGTCACGTGACCCCCCTTTACGTGCTTCCATCATAGGCGACCGTTTAACCAATTGCTGACGTCAACGGTCAACCACTGGCCCAGGACACGCAATCGCTAATTAACCCCTTCGGCGCTGCCATCGACCCAGAGGAATACAGCAAGGCCATTCAGCCCGTCGAATCCGTACAACCATTCGACCATAGCTGATTTACTATCGTTTTCCAGCCCTTCTCCCTATAATTTAAGGTAAAACCCGAAGGTCTGCAGACTCCATGGTTGAAGTTAAAACATCTCACACAGTGGACAGGTACTGACCATCATATCTCGGAATTGCACTCTGACCTTGAGTCCACAGGCTGGGCGCATCCATCCTAGTCCCTGTACGGTGGGGTCACGTCGTGGAGTTCGGGTAGCTCCTATGGACTCTGTTTGACCTGCTGAGATTGTGTCCTCCATCTACTCATGTAGTCATCACATTTGTGGACCCATTTCTTGAGTCAGATTTGGGGGAGGTGGTGGGGGGGGGGGGGGGTTGACTTTTACACAGGTCAAACTTGACATCACATACAATCCTGAGATTCTTTTTCCTGCCAGGCAGAATTACACCTGACAACAAATAAAGAACTGTAAACAAACTGACTGCAATACAGAGAGAAAAAAATCAATTAAGTGCACAAGTAATAATCCTTAAATGAGTCCCTGATTGAGATTGTTGTTGAGGAATCTGGTGGTAGAGGGGGAGCAGGTGTTCCTGAACCGGGGTGGGGGGGTTGGGAGGGTGGGGGGGGTTGGGAGGGTGGGGGGGTTGGGAGGGTGGGGGGGTTGGGAGGGTGGGGGGGTTGGGAGGGTGGGGGGGTTGGGAGGGTGGGGGGGTTGGGAGGGTGGGGGGGTTGGGAGGGTGGGGGGGGCGAGTCTTGGGGCCTATGAGTCCGGCATCAACCACACAAAGCAGAGTGAAGGTTAAACGCAGGCTTTAATAGAGTGAGATATACAGCTCGGTCTTGCTCTGTGCAAGCCCAGGTCAGAAGGAGGAGCTTTATATATAGGGTCGTCAGGTGGTTGCCCCTGGTGACCTAGTGGTATAATGGCATATCACTACAGCCTATACCTCTTTTCTGATGGCAGCAGTGAGAGCAGAGCATGTGCTTGGTGGTGTGGATCCTTGATGATTGCTGCTGGTCTCTGACGGCAGCGTTCCCTGTAGATATTCTTAATGGTGGGGAGGGTTTTGCCTGTGATGTCCTGGGCTTTGTTCACTATCTTTGCAGGGCTTTACACTCAGACCATGATACACCCAGTCAGTGTGCTTTCAACCACACATCTGTAGAAATTTGCCAAGGTTGCTGGAGATCTCAGGCTACACAGAGGTAATGATGTGAAGGCCTCCTTCTGCGTTGTAAGATTCTGGGATTCTACTAATATAGCACAGAGTTGTATTCTGGTGCACTGACGTCTACCATGCCGAGGCCAGACCACACTCTCAGACACTTCCTCTCACGTACGTATTTACCTCTTCAAAACAAAAACTGCAGGTCTGCAAGCTTTCATGTCTTACTACTAAGATTGCAGATACTGCAATCTTGAGCAAACCAAAAATTGCTGGAGGAACTGAGCAGGTCAGATGAAATCCGTGGGTAGAAATGGTCAGTTAATGTTGGTCTGGTCTCATTAAAACATCCAGACCTGAAACATAGACCAACCTTTTTGTCTGACTGTGAACATTGTGTACACGGTGTCTAGGGAAAATGTGTTTCATCTGGTTGTACATTACAGTCAGATGATAATAAACTTAAACTTGAACTATTTCTAATCCACTGAATTCCTCCATCAGTTCTTGTTTTAATTTGTTTTAAAGTTAAATTTGGACATACAGGATGGTAATAGGCCATTCTGGCCCACAAGCCTGTGCTGCCCGATTTACACCCAAATAACCTACAACCCCAGTACATTTCAAACGGAGGAAACCAGAACCCCCAGAAGTAACCCACGCAGACACGGAGAACACTGCCATCAGACAGCAGCAGCAATCATCAAGGATCCACACCACCCAGCACACAGTCTGTTCTCGCTGCTGCCATCAGTATCGGTGCCACAAGACTCGCACCACCAGGTTCAGGAACAGCTGCTCCCCCTCCACCATCAGACTCCTCAACAACAAACTCCATCAGGGACTCGTTTAAGACTCGTACTTATGTATTTTATTGATTTTTAAAAATTCTTTCTGTATTGCAGTTTGTTTGCATGTGTATGTTGGATACAGGTTTCTTTCCACAACCATTAAGTGCTAATTCTTCCTGGCCCACAGGAAATGTATCTCAGGCTCGGATGTGATGTCATGTATGTATGTATTCTGCCAATAAATCTGAAATCTGACATGTTTATTTGTTATTGTTGCACTCACTGCTCTATATGTTAGACTGCCTGGATAGCAGACAAAATGAAGCTTTATACTGTATTTTGGTACATGACAAACAAACGTCAGTTCTGAATTGGTTCGGATCACTGGGGCTGAAACTCTAGTGCTGTACTGAGGTTCCCATAAAACATTAACCATATGGCTGGGAGTTCATGGCTGGAGTCCAAGTAATGACTGGAGGTTTTATTTCCTAAAAATTGAGCAGAAAACAGAGAGATTGTGATCAGCTCCCAGAGCAAGATGTGAACAACTCTCACCATACCAAAATGTGCAGTTTAAATTGGCATCAAATTGGTGGCCCAGAGAAGGAGACAAAAGTCCTGACATAGGCCATCAGAATCAGAAGCAATAACATGTCATCAACAGAATGCAAGAGCAGGGATTTGAAGTTGAGGCTTTAAAAGGCACTGGTGAGACCTCACTTTGAACAGTTTTCGGTTCCTCCTTTATGAAAGGATGTGCTGATGTTGGAGAGGGTTCAAATAAGATCACTCAAATAGTGGTGGGCCACAGTGTATGTCCATCTGGGACTTTAAAAAAGTTACATAAAATAGTTTAGATAAAGATGTGTTTCTTACAGAGTTGCCTTTGATTTTTAAATATTACTCAGTCATTGGCACTAGTGGGCCGTGGCATGTTAGGCCGGAAGCCAGGTCTGAAAACGGTTGAGAACCACCGCAGTAAAATGGTTCGAGGAATGAAAAGGTTCTCATACAAGAAGCATTTGACAGCTCTTGGCCTGTACTTGTTGGAATTTAGGAGAATGAGTGGAAGATCTTATTGGGACATTTTGAATGTTGAAAGGCATGGACAGAGTTGATGTAGAAAGGTGGTTTCCCATGGTGGGAGAGTCTAATGACAATAAGACACAAATTCAGGATTGAAGTGTGTTCGTTTAGAACAGAGATGCGGAGGGATTTCTTCAGTCAGAGGGTGGTGAATCTGTGGAATTTGTTGTCATAGGCAGTTGTGGAAGCCAGGTCATTGGGTGTATTTAAGGCAGAGATTCATGGATTCCTGTTTAGCCAGGGCATCAAAGGTTATGGGGAGAAGCCCGGGCAGTGGGGTTGAGTGGGAAAATGGATCAGCTCATGATTGAATGACAAGGCAGACTCGATGGGCTGAATAGCCTATTTCTGCTCCTATGTCTTATGGTTACAGAACTGATCTATACTACAGGCAGTTTCCAGGTACAGGTGCAAAAACAGACATCCAGAGTTGCTGGAAGCAGGGGCATATCTATGGAAAATAGCACCTATGGCAGGGTGGCCAACTTTTTACATTCCATGAGTCAAAATAAACAGCGGCAAGGAGGTCTCGCAAGAGTGGGCCTTGGTGGCTGCCATGTTGTATTTGGCTTCGGCCTTTTAAAGGATGAAACGGAGAAGAGAGGTGCATGTTCTTTGTATGTCGAGGGCAGTGGTGCTGGCTGGGTGGGGCGGGGAGGAATTGGATTCAGTCTAGGCAAATTGGGCCTCCGTCTAAGCTAATCGTGCCTCCTTCAATGCACCACTTCTAGTCACTGGTGGTGGGGGGAGGGGGTGCGGAACCACTGGGGCCTGGGACGGTGAAGGAGACCACTGGTAGCAGAAACTCTCAATGGCGCCCCCTTCAAGCAGCACCCAGAGCACCTGCCATACCCTAGATATGCCCCTGGCTGAAAGGTCATCAGCTTGTTGAAAAATGCTCTTTGGTCTCTGCAAAACCTATTGGTCTTCCAGGGCAGTGTGATGGCAGACTGGCACATTCCTGAATACAGGTACATAAGAACATAAAAAATAGGAGCAGGAGCAGGAGTAGGCCATCCAGCCCATTGAGCCTGTTCTGCCATTCTGGCTGTGGACTCAGTTCCCCTTACCTGCTTGTTCCCCGGAACCCTTAATTCCCCAACTATGCAAAAATCTATCTATCTGTTTAGTATTTGAAATACATTTAATAGGCGGGCAGCAACTTCCTTTGAAGAAGACCGTAGAGGCCACCTCACTGACAAAAGACAAAGGAGGAAAAACCCAACACCCAACCCCAACCCACCAATTTTCCCCTGCAACCGCTGCATCCGTGCCTGCCTGTCCCACATCGGACTTGTCAGCCACCAACAAGCCTGCAGCTGACGTGGACATTACCCCTCCATAAATCTTCGTCCGCGAAGCCAAGCCAAAGAATAGGCAGCAAATTCCACAGATTCACATCTCTCTAGGAGCAGCATTTCCTCTTCACCTCTGTCTTAAATCTACTTCCCTGAATCTTTGCTTATTCCTTGAAGAAGGGTTCAGGTCCAAAACCTCATCTCCTATAGACACTGAAAGATGGCTGAGTTCCTCCAGCATTTTGGTGTGTCTTTACTACAATCGCAACATCTGCAGAATTTCATGTTTCACTTCCCGAATCTTGAAGCTATGTTCCCTAGTTCTGGTCTCACTTGCCACTGGAAACGAGGCAGTGCCTCTATCTTATCAATCCTTTTTCATAATTTTATGTTTCTATAAGATCCCCTTTCCTACATCTGAATTCCAGCGAGTACAGTTCCAGGTGATGCAATCTCCCCTCAAAAGCTTACCCCCTCATCTCTGCAATCATCTTGGTGAACCTCCTCTGCACACCCCTCACCCCAGTATATTCTTCCTGAAGTAAGGAGATCAGGACTGCACACAGTGTTCCAGGTGCAGCCTCACCAGTACCCTGAAAAGCTGTGGCAGAACTTCCCTGCTCTTAAATTAAATCCATCTAGCAATGAAGGCCAACATTCCATTTGTCTTCTTGATTTCCTGCTGCACCTGCAAACAAACCTATTGCGATTCATGCACAAGCACTCCCAGGTTTCCCTGACATTTATATAATAATTTAATCTGCTATTTTTACTTACAAAGTGACCTTAGACAATATAACGGAACAGCACAATACAGGCCCATGATATTGTGCCACTGATATAATCTTACTTCACCAGCAAACTATCCCTTCCCCCCAACAACCCATAACCCATGTACCTGTCTAAGAGTCTTTTAAATGCCCCTATTGTACCAGCCTCTACTACCCCCACCCACCCCCCCACCATTTCCTCTCCATCCCATTCTCCTGCCTTCTCTCCATGACTTTTAACATCGTTACTGATCAAGAACTTATAAAGCTCCACTTTAAATCTACCCAATGACTTGGCCTCCACAGCTGTCCATGGCAATGAATTCCATTCTATTCCTGCTTTTTCCCCTCCCTACCACATTCCCATCAACTCTCCCCCAGATTCTGCCACTCTTCCACACATGAGGGGCGGTTTACAGTGGTTGATTGACCCACTGACCCAAGCATCTTTGGGACATGAGAAGAAACCCACCGGGTCACCAGGAGGACATGCAAACTCCAAACACAGCATCCAAGGTTGGGATTGAGGTTGGGTTGCTGGGGTTCTGAGGCAGGTTCAATACCTTCAATGCTACTGCACCACCCTGATCTCAGTCCTCTAAACTCAGAGTCTGTTATCATAATCCAAATCTCCATTAAGTTTCTGGATATTAATAAATGAATCTATTTCCAATGCACCCCACATCCCCACCAATGGGTATATTAGTCAGAGAACTGCAAACACTGGAACCTTGAGCAAACAAGACAGGGAGATCATTTCCCAGAGCACCTTCATTCTGTCTGATGCAGCCAGTCAGGGCAATTCTATTGTGCTCCTATAGAATGTTGTTAGATGCTGATAGCCTTGCCCTCCTCAACTTCCTTAGAAAGTGTAGGCGTTGTTGTGTCTTCCTGACTAATGAGGAGGTGTTGTGGGTTCAGGATGGGTCATCTGTTGTATCCACATCAAGGAACTTAGTGCTCTCCATTCTCTCCCTGACGGAGAACACAGTTTTATTGCTCCTGTTCAATGATCAACAAATATTGTTTCACATTCCATGGCTCTCTTATAGTTTAAGGTTAATAAATTGCTAATTAAGACTGTTCCTATGACAGTTTGGAAAGAGTTTTGTGAATCGAGCATTTATTAATAGGAAGGTTATTCATTCCACAGAGTATGAATATAACCTTTGTTAGAAACAGAATTACCTTTAAAGAAATTGCTCGAGACAAAAACTGAGAACAAAGAACATTTATTATACAACAATGCAAAGTTGGGTGCTTCCCCTTACCCTGGGAATACACACATACACTGGGGCTCACCCAACTTTTATACAGTTTATCTCAGTATAGGAATAACCCCCCCTTACATTCTTCTGCCTCCTGCTGGAAAGGTTTGGCATTAGGCAATCCTGCCTGCCTACGTGCTGTTTCTGTGCACTTGGAAGACCAGGGAGTATCCTGTCGGTGTCTTCTCATGTCATTATCCCTATTGTCCTTATTCATAACCTTGCCCTTGTCCCCATTCACACCTTTCCAACTCTCAGAGCTACAGTCCCTTCATATGCAGAGTTCGCTAATCCTGTCTAGGGTTTACTAATTAAATATGCAAGCCTTGCTAATTCTATCTGGGGCTTGGAGACCCTTATCTCGTTCAGACTAACTCTACTTCTATCATCAATTATCTGTCCTTATCTCCTTCAGTTAGTGAACTTGCTGATTCTCTAGGAGATTCTTATCTTACTCAGTCAGTGTCAGCTTCCTGCCTTCTAATATCCATGTCTCATGTTGTTTGCACTGGCTTCATTCATTTACTTATGTATCAATTTTATTTTCTTCATTTCTTCATGTTCATATTGCAATATCAGTTTTTCTCATCTCTCACACCTTCAATGTAAGGGCAGCACGGTTGGCTCAATGCTGTTACAGCGCTGGTGATTAGGACCAGGATGAGAACACTGTGCTCCTCTGAAGTAGTGACTCCCAAGAACTTCCTGCTTGCTGTCGGTAAGGAGTTTATATGTTCTCTCCATGTCTTGGGGCCTCTGGTTTCCTTCCACCATTTGAAACGGAGTGTAGGTTAATTGGGTGTGACTGGGCGGCATGGACTTGTGGGCCAGAAGTCCTATTGCCATGCTATATGTCTCAATTAAAAAATTTCTAATGACCCGTTAAGAGGAGGAAAGATTAAAACAAGAGGACATGAGTTAAGAATTAAGGGGCAGAGGTTTAGAGGTAACATGAGGGGGAACTTCTTTACTCAGAGAGTGGTAGCTGTGTGGAATGATCTTCCGGGAGAAATAGTGGCGGCGGAGTCAATTGTATTATTTAAGAAAAGGTTGGACAGGTATATGGATGAGAGGAAGATGGAGGGTTATGGGCATTGTGCAGGGAGGTGGGATTAGAAAGGGGTGTTTGGTTCGGTGCGGACTAGAAGGGCCTAATGGCCTGTTTCCGTGCTGTAATTGTTATTATTATTATTATTATTTATTATTAGGAGAAAATAGCCTTGAATTCATGATAGAAGGTAATAAGCAGACGAAGGCAATGACCTGGAGAAATTATTTCCAGGAAGCTTTTGCAACTGTTGGAATCTAGGGGTTAAAACATTATGAAAGAAATGATTAATTAATAAGTGTATATTTACTGCATGGTTCAGGGGAAAAGAGGAATGTGATTAAGTGTCAATCACAGCATGGAGCAAAGTTGGCTGAGCAAAATGGTCTGCTCCCAAATACAGGGAGAGGAAATGCATAAAACGATTTAGGAGCAATGCTCAAACTGAAGGAGGTGGTGAATAGCACAGGAGACACAGGCCAGACCAGAACAAAGAATGGCCTGCAAGAAACAAAGGGAATGGAAAACCAGTCTAGGAGGAAGATTAAGGCAGGAGGAGGCCAGCAGAGAACAGCAGAAATTGGCCAGACAGGAACAGAATGGTGATTAGAAATATCTGGGGATGAATTAATTTCTGATCAACACAACAGGATAGTCTGGCCTGGAGGATTAAGATGGGAGTGCTACACCCCAGATATCTGCAAAACAGGAGATGACTTGTGATAACCCTTATGCAAAAAGATCTAGCAAAGGAAGACAACTTTTGTTCTGTATGATAATGAAATCTAGCAAAGGAAGCCAACTTTTGTTCTGTATGACAAGGTTGATCTATATAAACTGAGCCAACTGGACAATAGGGGTCAGTCTTGGGGAGTAGCTCACTGTGCAGGTGACCTATGAACTAATGAGTGACCCAGAGCTCTGTTAAGTTTTATTCTTATTAAATTGACTGTTGAACCGAATACCTTCTCCTATCACTTCATTCAAAGAACACGCTGGACTCAGACTACACATAGACTAAATTAAGAGTAAGGTAAAGCCAGAGTCCGACACAACGAGAGAAATCCTGAGAAACAAATTTAGGGGGGGGGGGGGGGTGATTAAAAAATACTTGCAATTAATCCATTTCTCAATCTCCAGACTGCCCAAAGCATCATACAATATCCAGACTGCCCAAAGCATTATACAATCTCCAGACTGCCCAAAGCATTATACAATCTCCAGACTGCCCAAAGCATCATACAATCTCCAGACTGCCCAAAGCATCATACAATCTCCAGACTGCCCAAAGCATCATACAATCTCCAGACTGCCCAAAGCATCATATGTAGTTTCAAAAACCTTAAGAAATGTGGCAGACAATTGGCACACAGGCAGTTCCGACAAATATCTGGAGCGATAATAGCCAGATAGTCTACTGGTTGAGGACAAAAGATGAAAGTGCAAAGGTAGAGTCTACTAAACGATGCAGCAAGGGTTTTTCTCTTTATACCAATGGAGGATGAGAGGAGAGGTGTACAAAATTATGAGGGGCATAGATAGGGTTGAGAGCTGGCACCTTTTTCCCAAGATGGCCTTGGCCATTACTGGAGAACATTGGTTTGAGATGAGTGGAGGAAAGTTTAGTAAAAATACTCAATGCTGGAGAGACTCAGCAGGTCAAACTGTCCTTTATGTAGCAAAGGCAGAGACACATAACTGACGTTTCGGGCTTAGCTCTTCGTCAAAGTATGGAAAATTTAGGGGAGACGTCAGAGTTAGGTATTTTACACAGAGAGTGGTGAGTGCCTGGAATATGTTGCCAGGGGTGGTGGTGGAGGGTGGTAAAATAGGGATATTCAAGAGACTCTTTGGCTCATGGATGTTACAAAGTGGAGGGTTATGGGCTGTGAGGGAGGAAAGGGTTAGATTGATACTGGAATGGGTTTTTATAAGCGTCCAAATGGACACTTGCCAAGACATTCTTCCATAGCTTGATGAAGGGATCAAGCCTGAAATGTCAGTTATGTATTTTATCTTTGCTACATAGAGGACACTGTTCGACCAGCTGAGTTTCCCAGCATTTTGTGTTTCTATAGGTCAGTAGTGTTCTATGTTCTATGTTAGCTGAATGTACATGTCAGAAGTTGTGAGATGGGGTATATTGTGAGAAAACAAGATTCCTCCGAGATAGTGACTCCCAAGAACTTCCTGCTTCCTGCGCTCCGAAAAAGACATCCGACCCTGACCACACGCTCTTCACTCCCCTCCCATCAGGAAGAAGATTCACGAGTGTGAGATCATGCAGCCCCAGGTTCAAGGACAGCTACTTTCCCACCATTATCAGACTTCAGAACCAACCTCACACTGGTAAAATAGTGAAGATACCTTGCAGATGCTGGAATCCAGAGCAAAGAGCAATCTGTGGGTTAAACAGCATCAGTGGCAGAGAAAGAATGATCAACATTGCAGGTCAAAACCCTTCATCAAGACTTTGAAAGAGGCAAAATGTTGACCATCTTTCTCCCACTAATGCTGCTTCACTTGCTGAGTTTCTCCAGCACATTTCCCTTTGTGCAGTAAAATGAAGATGCCTTTGCTCTGGTCTAACTGAATTCTCGCTATAACTCAAACTCTGCATTGTGTAACTGTTGGCTGACAATCTTGTTGAATTCGAGGCATAGATCGGGTGGACAGCCAGCATGTTTCCCAGGGTGGGAATAGCAAACACCAGAGGATGTCTGTACAAAGTGAAGGGAGGAAAGTATAGGGGAGACGTCAGGGGCAAGTTTTTTTTACACAGAGAGTTGTGGGGGCCTGGAACGCCTCGCTGGGGAAGGTGGTGGAGGCTGAAACATTAGAGGCATTTAGACAGGCACGTGGATGAAACAAAAATAGAGGGTTATGGGGTAGGGAGGGTTTAGCCCAGTGGTTTTCAAATTTTTTCTTTCCATTCACTGACCACCTTAAGTAATCCCTATGCCATAGGTGCTCTGTGATTGGTAAGGGATTGCTTAAGGTGGTCTGTAGGTGGAAAGAAAAAGTTTGAAAACCACTGTTTTAATCGTACCTAATTGACTCGTTATGTACACGGTTTTATAACTCCAAAGGAAATGGGCCAAGGACAATTTTTCTCAAGCAAAATATTTCAGTTACAATTAAGTCTAGAACAGTGGTTCTCAACCTTCCCTTCCCACCCACATCCCACCTTAAGCAATGCCTTACTAATCACAGAGCACTGATGGCATAGAGATTACGTAAAAGTGAGTGGAAAGAAAGATTGAAAACTGGTTAGTGTTTTTCATTTTTTTTGGTAGGAATATACAGTGTTACAAGATCAAACCAGCAACCACAAAGAAGGCATATCTCACAGGGGTAAAAATGAACAATTACTTTATTAACAAAAAATTCACCTTCAAACTTTAATTCAAAATCCCCCCCTTTTAGAACAATGCCCACTGGTTACTATGCAAATTTCTATAACAGTGTAAAACTAATAAATTCCCCAGCCTAAATATAACATATGCAATTAAAGTCTAAGTTATATTTCCAACCAGCCCACAGAAAAACTTTAGCACAAAACACACAAGACTCACAAAACTTCGATTTCAACCGAAGCAAAGATCATAAACAAAATTCAGTTTGTTTAGTAAACTGAAGCCAAAAGATCTTTGAGGGAGAGAGAGCACAAAATTCGAAGTTGTCTTGTGTTGCTTGCAGAGAGAGGAACCACTGACTTGGTCTGGATCCTTCTGGCTGCCTTCAGAATGTTCATCTTTTTTGAAATCCCAACATTCTAAACTGTCCTCCAGACCATGACTCATGCTCTGGGCCTTCTTCCACTCCACAGCACCCCCAGAGGTGGTTTATCATCCAAGTCCAGAATTTTTTTTCATTTTCTGCACATGCTCAGTCCATCTCCCACTCTCTCAGCAGTCAACCTTCACCTTGGCTCTCTAAGGCAAACTGTCACTTTTTAACATAAAACCACACAACACATAGGCCAATACACAGCACAGAACTCTGTAACAACAGGTTTAGGGGAAACATCAGGAGTAAGTTTTTTTACAGAGAGCATTGGATGCCTGGAATGCCTTGCCAGGAGTGGTGGTAGTGGCTGGTACAATAGGGGCTTTTAAAATACTCTTAGACAAGCAGATGGATACAAGACAAATAGAAGGTTACAGGTGTGAGGGAGGGAAGGTTTAGTTTGTGGAGTAGGTTTATATAGGTCGGCACAACATCGAGGCCCAAGGTGCCTGTACTGTACTGTAGTGTTCTATGGTCGAAGATAGACTGCTAGCAAAAAGAAACTTTCTCACAGTACTTCAGCAGACATGACATTAAAAGTGACCGGAGACCTGGAGGTCACATGCAGTATCCCAGATAGTGCACATAGCTTCAAACTGCATCAAGAACAAAACCTGGTTTGAAACTTTAATTTGACAGTAAATTATCTCATTAATATCAGAACATCCCTGCCATTAATCACTTGTGCAAATCCTTTCAAATCTGGTGTATGACTAACTTGAGACTGGCTTAGTGAACTGAGAGTTTCAGATTGTATCAGCTGAGTGTGAAGTTATTTGTCATTTCCATGTGCTAAATCATCCAGTTTAAACATGAAGTTTCATCAGTGATGTGGAGGATTTGAAAGCACTGAATAAGGAAGGGAAACAACAATGGAATCAATGGCTGCTTGATTAATTAATTAAGATGCCTGCCTGTTGTTTGCTTAGGAAGGGCTCAGGCCCAAAACGTCAGGAATATATCTCTACCTCCTATGGACGCTGTGAGACCGGCTGAGTTCCTCCAGCATTTACTGCGTGTTTTTATTAGAAAAAACAATGTAGAAATAAATGCATGTTCCATAATCCTTCAATCTCTTTTCATTCTTTCATTGGTTCCGAGTATTAATAACAAGTTCAGCAATGATCACCATTATTTATAATTGCAACATTTAAAAGACATTTGGATAGGTACATGGATTGGAAAGGTTTGGAGAGATGTGGTCCAGATGCAGATGGGCAATGTGGTCAGCATGGACAAGTAGGGCCAAAGGATCTATTTCTATTCTACACTACTCACCATTCAAAACGGCAATGAGGCATTAGCTTGAACCATGGCAGTCCCTCTGGTGAAGGTGTTTCCAAACAGCTGTCCGGGAGAGAGATCCACCATAATAGTTATTGTCATACACATATATACATTACATTGAAAAGGCTTTTTCAGGTGCATTCCACGCTAAGAATGCACCTGAAGAAGCAGAAGCGGCCCTTTAAAATGCCGTTCAGGTGGCAGCGATTAAAGCGGAACGCTGGCCACCTGAAGGACACGGCTGCACAGGATGCGGCTCTGAGCACACTCCGGCTCCTGCCCAGTGTCAGCTGTGATCAGCAGCCTGACCCTTTAACATCCGCTTTCAGCCAGCTGCATTCAGGTGGCTGGGGGAGCCACTGAGCTGAGCTGATTATCCCTCTCGGAGGAGGGTTACATAGCTCACCTCAAGAGCGCCTCCTGCACATTCAGGTGGCCTCAAAACAGCCGCATATTGCCTCAACATGCGGCTTTACACGCAGGGCAATTGGCCTCCTGAAAGGGTCTAAATTCTTACTTGCTGTGGCCAGACAAGTACTTCTTGTTAAAAGAAAGCAACTTAATTGTACACATTAAATTACATCTGTACAGAAAGGATAATACATATTCAAAATTATTTTATCATCATTAATAAAACAGGAAAAGTGATATTACACGAAATTTCCTTATACCATAAGGTAGACAAAAATTCACCATGAACATTGCCCGGCACCCCTTACAGCCAGAGAAAGAGAAGCAAAAAAGAGTCCTCCCAGAGTCACTGAGTGTCTGTGGATTCACCTCCAATGCTCCCACTGCCTCCGCAACCTCAGAGACTTCAATCCAAACCATCAATGGCCCAAGATCCAGGTGCACACCTCTGACATGATCAGGAAACCCTCTCACATTCTGGTTCTGATACCTGTACATCTTTGGCCAGTCTGGAGCCAGTCTTCAACAGACCAGAGCCTTGTGTGAGCCCCTTAGCTCAAGTCTCAGCCCGCCACTTGTGTGTTCTTCAGCCACAGAGCCTCTCGCCGGTCCACTGACCCAGTCACTGTCTCATGGGCCGTCTCCTCTGCTTTTTCTTCTCAAACAGGGAGTGGTCTCCTTGTTTTCTGATGCCCTGTGCCAGTCCCCTGCTTCCCTGGAGTCTGCAACCCCTCAAGGGTGCTGCGATACACAGGCGATACCTTGGGCCCGGACCCCGAGGCTGCAGAAATTGTAGTAAACCACCTTTAGCAGGCTGTTTAAAGCCTGTTCAGAGTTGAAGGTGGTTGGACTGGGGGGCGTGGCAAGATGGCGTAAGGATCAGACGTGCCTTCCAGTCCTCTCCTGACTCTATCTTATTGTTTTGTCTAGAAATGCCCGTTAAAATTCTTTAAAAGTTTAGATAATTTCAATGCTGTTAATTTAAGTTATAATGGTACAATTGGTGGAAAAGAACAAAAAAAAAACGACAACAGATCATCAAAAAACTACATTTTCCAAAAGTTCAAGTTTTGGAGCCTACCTACAGGAAAGACACCAGGACTCAGCGTGAAATGGATCCCAGGAGAGAGGTACCGTGTTCGGATGTAGAGCTCTATGTTACATCGGTAGAGCCCCCTAAAAAGGGCGCCAAACAGCCTTTAGAACAAAGAGTTACTCAAAGGCATTTGTCAACTGTAGAGATGGCACTGCAAACTGCATCTCTTGAAATAGGAGAACCTATACAACTTGATGTACTGGGAGAACTTAATACATTATGGACTGGGGAAAACCCCAGCCAGCGTCCTCCAGTCATTGCTGGAGAGGCTGTGGCTGGGGTTTCTACACGCAGTCATACTACAAGGAAGGCAACTAGAATGAAGGAAGGAACAGAAGATCCTTTGGTTATGCAGGAGAAGCAGGCATCTGTTGAGCCAAAATCTCTTCCAATTGAAAAGATTTTTGTGAATCTTGAATCTAAATTATCTTATACAATGCAGGGATTATCCAAGATTATGACTGAATTTGGTACTAGGTTTAATACTCTGGTGAAAATACATTCTCAACAGATGGCTGAGTTTGGAGCTTTTAAGCTTGAAGTGAGAGATAAATTTAATTCGTGTGAAGAAGATATAGACGAAATACGGGATCAAGTTTTTGATGTGACCAAAATGGTCAAAGACTTACAAACTCAAAATAAAAATTTGGTGAAAAAGATTGATTATTTGGAAAACCAATCCAGACGGAACAATATAAAGATTATTGGTTTGCCGGAAGGTATGGAGGGACCATACCCAAGATAATTTTTTACTGAATGGATTCCGCAGGTGCTAGGTCAAGAACATTTCCCGGAAGGTATAATACTGGAACGTGCTCACAGAGCCTTGCGTAGAAGACCTATTTCAGGTCAAAGTCCAAGACCTGTTTTGGTTCGTTGCTTGAATTATTACGACAGAGAAATAATTTTACGAGTGGCTATTAGAAATGCACAACAGAGAAAATCACCCTTGATGATTCAAAATAATCGAGTTTTCTTCTATGCGGATTTGAGTCAAAAAGTTATGTTCCAACGACGGGAATTCAATCCTGCTAAAGAGTTGTTGTGGAAGAAAGGTTACAAGGCAACCTTTAGATATCCAGCTGTTTTGAAGGTTTTTCAAGATGGAAGCCAACCAAAGTTCTTTGATTCTCCAAAGGAAGCTATAGCATTTGCTCAAGAGCTGCCAATTACTCAGTTTCAACAGAGACATAGTCCGCCGCGATCTCTAAGAAGACAAGAGATGGAAGAAAAGAGCCGTGCTCCAAGAAGGAATGGTTGTAATGGTGACTCAGCAGTTGGAGCTGATTAAAAGAAGAGTTGTCCTTTTTTTTTTCTAATGTTTTTTTTAAAAAAAGGGATATTAAATAATGATGATGTTAGTTTAAGATGAAGTGAGAGTTGGGGGAGAGAACCGGATAGGCACTATTTCCTGAAAGTCATCTGCTACATGTGAGTTATCTCACACCCATTTTTTTTGGGAGTTACCGCATTGCGCAGTTTAGACGGGAGGGGTTATTTTTAACCTCCTACCCGTTTTTTTTTCCTTTTTTTTTGTATTATTAGATTAAAGAGTGAAGGGGTTTTTTTTGTTTAAATATATTTTAAAAAAGCATAAGAAAGTATTTGATTGTTTAAAAAACTAAAAATTGATGTGGTTTTTTTTGTAAAGTTTATTTAGTAGATAAGGAATATCTGAAATTTAAATGTGAATGGGATGGATAAGTTTTTTTTATATTTTTTCTTTAACTTTAAGGTGAAAGGAGTATATTATTTTGCTATTTTAGTTATAGAACGAAGGGAATAATGGTGAAAGTTATAAATTGAATTGTACAATTCTTAATGAGGCTTGAATTTTGTTTGTGGTTTATGCTCCATTTGTTGAAGATATAGATTTCGTTGTAGATGTGTTTTTACTATTTGGATATCTGAATTTTAACGCAATGATTGGGGATATTTAAATGTGGTATTGGAGCTTTTATTGGATAACTATTCAAGAGTAAAAGGGAAAAATGGTGGAAGAGTACTAAAATTGAATTGTACAATGCTTAATGAGGTTTGAATTTTGTTTTAAGATGGTGGTTTATGTGACTAATATGATGATAGATGTGAAGTTAGTTGATATTTGGTGAAGGTTTATCTCTATAGAGAAAGTTTTTTTTCATCTTTTTTTTATGCTACAATTTAAAAAAAAATTGATTATTGTTTAAGAATTTTTGATAGATAGTTACTAACTTTACTAATTTTTTATATTAAGTTTGAGTTAAATATATGTTTCATCTTAACTCTGTTAAATATATGCATTTAAGTTTGATTTAAATATGTTTTTTTGTCTGATATCTTAGTATTAATTACTTTTCTTTTTGTTAGTATTTTAATCGGTTATGTTTTTGTTTTTTTTGTAAGTGGGTTTTTTTCTCACATATATTATTAACTTTATTAATTCTTCACTCTTTATTTTGGGGGGGAAAGGGGGGGTTGGACTAATTTGAGTTGGGTTATTAATGTGTAATAATTATTGGGGAGGGTATAGTTTATTTAGATTACTGATACTGTATTGTAATTTTATTATTTTATTCTTAATTTTTTAAAATGTTATCCTATATGTTATTCATGTTATAAAATCTTTAAAAAAGTTTTAAAAAAAAGAAGGTGGTTGGACTGGGTGTTTGGATCGCTCAGGAAAGTGCAGTGTCTCCGCTCCCCACTCTCTGTGAGTCCGTACCAGTGGCAGTTCTGGCAGCACTGCCTTTTATTTATTATATAAAAGATAGTGAGATAAATATTCATATTCACACTTATTGCAAGAGAAAAAGTGGTGTTTCAATAATGGGTTTTGCCCGTGATCTCCTGAGCTGTGCAGGGCTTTATGCGCAGGGGTATAGGTGTCCCTATACCAGACCGTGATGCAGCCAGTCAGCGCACTTTCCACTGCACATCTGTAGACATTTGTCACAGCGAACCTTTGCAAATTCCTGAGAAAGTAGTGATGCTGATGTGCTTTTGATATAGACTGCTATATAAGTGAGGATCAATCACTATATGGAGGCCATTCTGCCTGTTTTGATGCTAACTCTTCAGTTTGTGCAAAATGATTCCCACATCCTTGCCTTCTGCTCTTTCACAGAAAGCTGTTGTGCATAAGGAGATCACTTGGGCCCTCATCCCAGTGCCAGCTCTGTGAAAGCACTCTCCAGTTAGTGGCACTCCATGAAAATCTTTCCTCAAACCTTCATTCATTCAGTTTTTTGAGAAGTTGGCTCTACAGGCAAGACCGCCCTGGAGGAGGTGATGGGGTGAAGGCAGTCCCATAGTGGTGTTGGGGAGGAGGTTCCAAGGTCTCGACTCAGTGATGATGAAGAACTGGTGATATCGGGGCAGCATGGTTAACATAAGGGGTAGTGCAACGCCAGCGTTTGGCGCCAGGGTTCGAATCCCACACTGTAAGGAGTTTGTACATTCTCCCTGTGTCTGCGTGGGTTTTCCCCTGGGGCTCGGGTTTCCTCCCACCATTCAAAACGAACTGGAGGCTGTAAGTCAATTGGAGTGCTCCTGGGTCAAAAGGGGGGTATGTCTACATTTAAAAAAAAATAAATTTTAAAATGTAAAAATATATTTCTGGGTCAGGGCGCTGTGTGATTTTATGGCATATCTGAAATAGTGGTGTTCTTCTGCATCAGTGAGTTTACCCAAATGGGCTGCAGTACCATGATGACCCCGTGTCAAATGACTAGACCAACAGTCCAGGAACCAGAGCTCAAATCCCAAGATCCTGCCTGTGGAAATTTTAAACCTCTTAAAATGACTTGGATTGTTGCAGCAACCCTATAGGCTTCCAGCAATAACGTCTGTCATTACCTGGTCTGCTTTATCTGTACGCCAATGTTCAATGTGGATTTATTCTCATATCCATTAGTATGATGGACAGATGCACCGGAATTCCAACTTGCTGCAGCCAAATGACTACATAAGATACACCAACTGAAGGGGTAAAAATGTACATTTTCACAAATGCCAAAATGGACAAAGAGATAGTGAACATTGCCCCAGATCTCTGCACTAGTGTAACACCACTATTATGTGACATCACTATTATTTGTGCAAGATGGTCACTGTGAATATTTATCATTATAATTTAAACCTACAGCATGGTAACAGGCCCTTTCGGCCCATGAGCCCAATTGACCTGGGAGGAAACTGGAGCAGCCAGAGGAAACCCACGCAGACACGGGGAGAATGTACCAAATCTTTAGACATCGCCAGATTGGAGCCTGGGTCACTGGCGCTGTAACAGTGCTGTGCTAACTGCTATTCTAACATTGCCACCCATTACCTATCTAACTTTTGTATTCATTACCTCCTTTCAACTTAACTTTAACGTTGTGATTATTTTTTGATGCAAAGTAGCCGTTCGGCTGCAGCATGTAAGAATTTTGGTTGATCTACACATTGTATAGTGTGTTATGACAATATTACCATTTTAGATCAACTTCATGTATTTGACCCTCTGAACTGGTACATCAAGTCACTCAGTCCCAACATCAGTGCTACATCAGCACTGATGCAATTCAAGGAGGAGACTCTCCATCTCCTTCTCTGGTGACCACCTACGTATTCTGCCCTTGCTGTGATACCCAGGTCCCTTAATATGAATCTGTGAAAAGGCCATGTATTTTGACAGCCACTAAAGGAGAAATAAAAAAATCTAATTACTGTTAAGATTTGACTCTTGATCAGTCTTGTGAACATTTCACAAACTAAACCAGGACTGGGGCCACTGCCTTGTCAAAGACAACTTCCTCTGTGCCTACTATCTCCCTAATGGACAGGCGCTCCAAGCCAAATCTCAAGGCATTCAATTTCTACTTCACTTTCAACTAACACACACAGAGCCGGGCTGGGGGGTTCCAAAATGAAATCACATAGGTTCATGGCAGTGGTTAAAGACACACCAAAATTCTAGAGAGGTTCAGCTGGTCTTGCACATCCATAAAGATATATTGCTGACCTTACGGGCCTGAGCCTTTCTTCAAGGAATAAGCAAAGAATGAACAAAAACAGGAAATCTCAAATAGAGACAACAATTTGTGGGTGGTCTCAGTCATGAGACCATGGACAGACATGTTAGCAAGGGAATGGAATGGGGAATTGAAATGGGTGGCCACTGGGAGATCCACGCTATTGGTGTACAGAAGGATAGGGGGAAGCTCATGGAGACATTTCGAATGTTGAAAGGCCTGGTCAGAGTCGATGGGGTATGGTTGTTTCTCATGGATGGGGAGTCTAGGACAAAAGGGCACAACCAGGATAAAAAATTTTCTCCCCAATACTAATGTTTGTTAGTTTCCCATCTTTGTCTAGATCTATGAATTCCTTGTTTCTGTGTTTCCTTTTGCAATAAGGAGTACATTACTGAAGTAAATATCTTACTAAATTTATTAGAAATCAAACTTTCTATTTTACTGCTTTCAGGTAGTAGAATTGCTAGATCCAATTTATCATTTGAATACACCTTTAGTTGATAATAATAAAATATTGTATTATTTTGTATCCCATATTTATGTTTTAATTAATCAAATGTCATTAATTTCCTCCCTTCAAAACAGCCCATTATTCTCATAATTCCTTTATTAGAACAATTATTAAAAAGTTAATTATTCATTGTAAAAGGAGTGTTTATTTTTGAGACTTTAGCATTTTAAGTATCTGATAATTGTTAATTCCCATTTCAATATTTACCTTATTCCATATATTTATCAAATGTTTCAGCATTAGAGTATCTCTGTCTCCAATTATTATTCTATTATCCCATTTATCACCACTTACAGCACAGAACAGGCTAGTTCGGCCCTACTAGTCCATGCCGGAACAAATCCCCACCCTCCTAGTCCCACTGACCAGCACCTGGTCCATACCCCTCCAATCCTCTCCCCTCCATGTAATTATCCAGTCTTTCCTTCAATGTAAATAACGTCCTTGCTTCAACCACCTCTGCTGGAAGCTTATTCCACATCCAACCACCCTCTGCGTGAAGAAATTTCCCCTCATAATTTTCCCCCTGCAATCTCAAACCATGGCCTCTGGTTTGAATATCCCCCACTCTTAATTAAAAAAGCATATCCACGTTGACTCTCTCTGTCCCTTTTAAAATCTTGAACACCTCCATCAAATCCCCCCTCAATCTTCTACGCTCCAGAGAAAAAAGCCCCAGGCTCCTCAACCTTTCTCTGTCACTCAAACCTTGACATCCTGTCAAAATTCTCGTGAACCTTCTCTGCACTCTCTCGATTTTGTTTATCATCTTCCTCTAATTGGGTGACCAAAACTGCACACAGAAATTATTTCCAGAAGGACAAAGCTGGCAAACTTTGGGAGGCTGTCTGGTCAAAGGAGAAGACTGGCAATCTGACAGGTGACCTGAAAGAAAGAGGATCATCTGGAGAACTCAGATATATGAGATCTTCAGGTATTTTCTCACCTATTTTGTCCATCTCTATTTTAATCCTCAAAAAAGGAGAGAGAGAGAGAAATCTCAATTTTGCTGCATTGTCAGAATTTTTAAAATTTGGCAGCTGTAAACATCCTAATTCAAATTTTCCAGGTCAATTTTTCTCATGAAACTCTTGACATTTTACCTTTCCAAAGAAACTTTCTTACCTATTTATTCTGTTCTTGAAAAAATGTCTGTGGATTAGATATAGGCAATGTTTGAAAAAGGCATTGTACCTAGGAAAATATTTATTTTTATATACAATTAACTCTTACCAATAAAGTTATGGGTAATTCCATCCATCTTCTTAGATCTTCATCAATTTTCTTAAGTACAGGGTTATAATTTAAATTAAATTATAATCTTAAATATTTTATTCTATTTTCCAGCCACTTAAATTGAGAATCTCTTTTACATTGTGCATAATCTCACTTTTATCCCAATTTACTTTATAACCAGATACAGTTCCATATTCTTTTAATCTTGAGTATAGTTTACATAATGAAGTTTCTGGTTCAGTCAAATAAACCAATTTTATGTTCCTCTCTGCCAACTCTAAAACCTTTTATATCAAGATCAGATCCAATCAATTCTGCCAAAGGTTCTATTGCCAAAATAACAAAGCTGGTGACAATCCTTGTCCATTAGATCTAGTTAATTAAAAAAAATCCAAAACTTGTCCATTTGTCACGACTTTGGCTCTTGGTCCATTATACAAGGCTCTAATCCAATTAATAAATGTGTATCCCAATCCAAATTTGGCAAGTTCTTTGAATAAAAAGTCTCATTCTAGTCTATCAAACACTTTTTCTACATCTAACGTGACTGCTACACTCAAATCATCTTTTTTTTGTGCTAAATGTATTATTCTCATCAATCTGGTCATGTTGTCAGCAGATTTTCTATTTTTAACAAATCCAGTTCAATCCATATTAACTTAGGCAAAAGTTTGCCAGTCTATTTGCTAATATCTTTGTAACTATTTTATAATCTACTTTTAACAAAGATATAGGTCAATATGAAGATGGACTTAAAGGATCTCTATCTTTTTTTTTTTAATCGTTGTTATTATTGCTATTTTAAAAGATTTTGGCAATGCGTGTGCTTCATCCGCCTGAGTTAATACTTCCATAAATGGAGGAATCAGTAAATCTTTAAACTCTTTATAAAATTCAGGCGGAAATCCATCCTCTCCTGGAGACTTATTACTCTGTAAATAACTTAATCTGATGATAATAAACTTTAAAATAAAACATGAAAGTCTGCAGACACCATGGTTAAAGTAAAAACACAACGCTGGAGAAACTCAGCAGGTCAGTATCCTTCATATCACAAAGATAAAGATACATCACCAACGTTTTGGGCTTGAGCCCCTTCAGCTAATAAACTTGAACTTGCTCTGCAGATTTTTGTTTTTCATTGAACTCTATCCACCCGTTCAGCCACAGAACTGACTGCCGCTGGTGGTTTTGCAGACAGATGCAAGTTCGCAGAAGAAATGTTCCTTCAGCATGTCTGTGCTTTTACAACATATACAGCTGCATGTCAAGCCTGACTGGGAAACTGCCCGATCACTCTTTCTTGGCTCCTCCACTTACTCTTCTGACCATAATAACTTATTTCTCGGCCTTCCTGGGACGGCTGGTGTCACTCTTGGTCCGTTACAGCAGTGAAGAGCACAGACCGGCTTGGAACGTTAACCGGTGCAGTTAAACACCGGGCAAAACACAAAAGGAAGTTGCTAAACCTCCCGTCTCGTTTAGTGCAAGTTGCCTCAAAACTTAGCTTGTGGTTAGCGAGGGGAGGGCACGGCGAACATTCCCACTCCCCTTCCAACGCTTCGAGTTGGTGAATCATTGCATCTTTCGCCTGTGCTGGACCCGGAAGGACGGAGGGACAGGCAGCAGGGAGAGCCTGTCACCCCAGCCGTCCCGTCCCGTCCCGACACGCGAGTCAGGCGCAGAGATGTGCTGGCAAGCCCTGGGCATTTGCTGCCTGCCAATCTTGCTGGTCAGTTGGTCAGCGGTCGCCTTTATCGTCTCTTTTGTCATCGCCGTGACCTCCGGCCACGTCGTACCATTTATTCCCTTCATTAGGTGAGTTGTGAGCTGCCTTCAAACTAGTCCTCGACTCGGGGGTCCGCTCTCCCTCCTCATGAGCGCCCTGCTGGGAGGGGTTGGGGTTGGGAGGGGTCATTTTAACCCTTTCTTTTTGTTGCGCTTTCCCGGTGTGGGCGTTGATGGAGCGGCGTTGTCTTCCATCCTCCCACCGTCCTCACGGCCAAGCGAAGGACAGACCGCCGCAACTCCCCGCATCCTAGCGCGATGAGTGCCCGCTGTGCGGACGCTCCCCTCCGGCCTGGGTGTGGTCCGGCCCCGGACAGGCAAGAGTTGTCCAACCCCTTCCAGTGTGGAAGTTCCATTCCGCAATTTAAATCAAGAATGAATCTGATTTCAACACGGAAAGTACCAGGCAGGGCCATTCAAACTGGGAGCGAGTGAGAAACTCAGGAACCGAGTTACAGGGAAAAGTTAAAACAGGTTAGGACTTTATTCCCTGGACCATAGGAGATAGAGGTTTTTAAAAAGTTTGATGGGAAAGACAGAATAAATGTCGGTAGGCTTTTTCCACTTTGGCTACAAACAAGAGGTCATGGGTTAAGGGTGAAAAGTTTAGGGGGAACTTCTTCCCACAGAGAGGGGTGGGAGTGTGGAACGAGCTGCCAGCTGAAGTGGTGAATGCGGGCTCGATGTTAACATTTAAGAAGAATTTGGACAGGTCCATGGATGGGAGAGATATGGAGGAATATGGGCTGGGTGCAGGTCAGTGGGATGAGGTTAAAAAATGGTTTGGCAAAGACTAGAAGGGACCTGTTTCTGTGCTGTAATGTTCTATAAGCAGGGGCCACTCCCCGCAGCCAGAGGCCCAGCTGGTCCATCTTCCCCAGAGGAACTCATTACTCCTGATTTCTCACCGATTCCTCAGGGAAGTCAGTCCTCCAGGAAACCCAATGGAAAGTTGACAAGACTGCATTGGGGAGGCTCTCTGCTGTCAAATTTGTCCGGGAGGCTGACAGGGTAGATTCAGAGTTGACATTTAATCTGGCAGATCACACTGCCATTCATTACAGAGATACAGAGATTTAATTTCATCCAGAGGAAATAGCAGAGATAAAGGGGAGGTTCAGTGTGTGGGGAAGATGGTAAATGCAAGAAAGACAAATAGTAAATGAAGATACTTATTTCAATGGAGAAACATTGCAGCGACACTTGGGAGTGCTTGTGTGTGAATCCCAAGAGGTTAGTTTGCAGGTGTAACAAGTCATCAAGAAGGTAAATGGGACATTGCCCTTCATTGGTGGAGAGATTGCATTAGTTAGCCTAGGAGGAGAGCACAACATTCCTTGGTATCCCTGGGACTGTACACAGTCAAGTTTAGAAGAATGAGGGGGAATCTTAAAGAAACATATAACATGATGAAAGAGAGAAGTTGTTTTCACAGGTAGGAGAGACTAGAACAAAGGGGCATGACCTCAAGATTCAGGGGAGTCAATTTAAGATGCTTCTCCCTCAGTGTGATGAATCTGTGGAATTCTCTGCCCAAGGCTGCCTCATTAAATGTGTTCAAGATAGATAGATAGATGTTTGCAATAGTAGGGGAATTAAGGGTTATGGGGAAAAGGTGAGTAGTGGAGCTGAGTTCATGCAGATCAGCCATGGTCTTGTTGAATGGTGGAGCAGGCTAAATGGCTGACTCCAGCTCCTGCTCCTTTAAGTTCTTAGGAATAAACTCAGTGACAGAGACTGATTTCCAAGGATTCACTACCCTCTGGATGGAATTAAATCGTATCTCTGTAATAGATGGAAGCATGAATCTTGGTTCGAGAGAACCCATCCAGGTGAATTCTGCATCAGGCTCTGTAAGCGTTTTGTAGCAGAAGAGGCATAAATAAGGTAGACAGCCAGCATCCTTTCCTCAGGGCAGAAATACCAAGCAACAGAGGACCTCTGGACAAAATGACGGGAGGAGGGTTTAGGGGAGATATCAGGGGTAACATTTTTTTTACACAGAGAGTTTCAGGCGCCTGGAATGCATTGCCGGGGTGGTGGTGGAGGCTGGTACAATAGGGTAATTTAAGTGGCTCGTAAGCACATGGATGAAATTAAAATAAAGGGTTATGAAGTAGGAAGGATTTATTTAGGTTGACACAACGTCATGGGCTGAAGGGCCTGCTGTCGTGTTCTATATGTTCTAAGGCTCTCCAACAGAGTTCTGTCAACATGTGGATTAAAACTTCACTTTCCAGAAACACTCACTCTATCAGAGGAGGGCAGGCCTGTTGATCGAATCCAAACTATTTAATATTTTGATCAGATTACCCTTAATAAAATGGAGGGGCGAGAAGTCATTCATGCAATGTATCCTCAAGGAGATTATCTTCCTGCAAAAAGCTGGGAACAGTTTTTAGGACTGGAAATAAAGAGAACCTGAAATTAGGATAGAAGTGTTGGAGAAATTCAACAAGACAGGCAGCATCTGTGGAGAGGGAAATAGAGTTAACATTCTATAAGCCCTCAACTGGAATTCATTGTCTCTCCCGACATGTCCGGCAGAGGTTTAGATTTGAAATAGCATATGTTGGGTTAATTTTCCAGAGATAGATAGAGAGAGAGAGAGAGAGGATTCAACTTCATCAAGTTTTTATTTTGAGGAAGTCTGAACACTGCACCTCATTCCTACTTCAGTTTGCTGCTCGGGGGGGGGGGGGGGGGGCGGGGGAGAGCAGTCTGAATTGAAGCACGAGCTTGCATCAGAGGAACTTACAAACACATGAGGAAAGATTGCGCAAATTGGGATTGTACTCGCTGGAGTTTAGAAGATTGAGAGGGGATCTCATAGAGACATAAAATTCTGGCAGGACTGGACAGAATGGATGCAGACGGGATGTTTCCAAGGATGGGAAAATCCAGAACCCGGGGCCATGGTTTGAGGATAATAGGCAAACCATTTAGGACCGAGATGAGGAGGAATTTCTTGACCCAGAGGGTGGTGAATCTGTGGAATTCATTGCCACAGAGGGCAGTAGAGGCAGGTTAATTAAATCTATTTAAGAGGGAATTAGATCTATTTCTTCAGTATGAGGGTATTAAAGATTACGGAGAGAAGGCGGGGTCGGGGTACTGAACTTTAAGATCAGCCATGATCTCGTTGAATGGCGGAGCAGGCTCGAAGGGTCGAATGACCTACTCCTGCTCCTATCTTCTATGTTTCTATGCTCTACAAGCAGAAGTAGATCACTGGGCAGCTCAAGACTCCTTCATCTTTTAATGAGACATACAGGATGAAATAAACCATTCAGCACAGAACAGGCCCTTTGACTCAACTCATCCATACTCCCATTTGGTCCATATTCTTCCAAACCCTTCCAACCACTTGTGAATCTGCAGGGGTCATCTATTGCATGCAGTGCTCCTGTTGCGGTCTCCTCTACATTGGAGAGACTGGACGCAGATTGGGAGATCACTTTGTTGAGCAGCTCGGCTCCAACCGCCACAATACGTGGATCTCCCAGTGGCCACCCATTTTAATTTCCTGTCCCATTCTCTTGCCGACATGTCTATCCATTATCTCATGCACTACCAGTCGGAGTCCACCCACAAATTGGAGGAACAGCACCTCATCTTCCGACTGGGCTCCCTCCAACCAGATGGCATTAATATCGACGTCTGGCTTTTGTTAAATTCCATTTCTTCCCCAATGCCTTTCCCCACCTAGGTTTCCTTTCACACAAACATGATACATTCTCACCTTTCCCCATATCATATCCAATGAACACCTTTTGTTGATCTAGACTCCTCCCCCAGACGATACTGCCTGTACTCTGAGATTTCCTGCTTCTGGCTTATTTTGCTTATTCCTTGAAGAAGGACTCAGGCCTGAAACATCAGCAATGTATCTTTGTCTCCTACGGACGCTGAAAAGACCGGCTGAGTCCCTCCAGCATGTTCTAACTGCTATCACAGAGCCTACAGACTTTTGTGCTTCCCTCACTACCCAGAATTGTGGTCTCTTCTACAGTTTCCTCTGGTGGCTCATTCCCCATGCCCTTTGGGTCCTTAAATCTGTCCCCTACTGTGGGTTAGCGTAACGCTGTTACAGATTCAGCAATCGGGGCTGGGGTTCGAATCCCGGTGCTGTCTGTAAGGAGTTTGTACGTTCTCCGCGTATCTGTGTGGGTTTTCCTCGGGGGCTCCGGTTTCCTCCCACTGTTCAAAACGTACCAGTGGTTGTAGGGTGGTTTGGTGTAATTGGGCGGCACGGGCTCATGGGCCGAAAGGGCCTGCTACCATGCTGTATGTTTAAATTCAAATTTAATTTAATTCATTCAAATACTCTGCTTTCATTGTCCTTTGAGATGGTTCCAAATACTCAGACGCAAAAAAAAAATCCCCTCATCTCTGTTAAATTTTACAACAGTGCTCCTAGTTCTTGGATAGTGGATGTGGAGGGGATCTTCCCTCCAGTGGAGGAGTCTGAGACCAGAGGGCACAGCCTCAGAATATAAAAACTTTACCCAGGGGATGGGGAATCTGTGGACTTTGTCGCCACAGACAGCAAGTCACTGGGGATGTTTAAATCAGAAATAGATGGCTTCTTGATTCTCAGAAGGGAATCGGGTTATGGAGAGAAGACAGGAGAATGGGGTTAAAAAGGATAGTAAATCAGCCAATGTGGAATGATGGGGCTGACTTGATGGGCTGAATGGCCTAATTACAATCCTATGTCTTATGCCCTTATTTTTTGAAAAGAGGATACAACCTCTCTATATCCAATATGTTTTAACCGTCCCTTCTCACATTGTAAACTCCAGTGGAGGTCTAGCTTGTCCAACATCACCACCCCACCCACCCCCACACTGAAGGCTACAACTTCCAGTCCTGTTCAATGAACCATCTCTGAACTTCCGATCCATTTACACTCTTCCTTAAATAAGGAGGCCAATACTGTAGGCAGCACTCCAGATGCGAGCTTACCAATGTCCCAGAAACCTCCTTGCTTCTGTATTTTTAATCCCCTCATAACAAATGGTAACATTGGTTAGTTTTATTTATTACCTGCAGTGCCTGTGTGCCAGTCTTTGGAAATCACGGACAAGGGTTCCTCTGCATCTCAGATCTCTACAGCACAAGTTGGATTCAGACATCGAAATAAAACTATAGCCAGAATCTCAAATAAGACTAAATACATGCATTTGGAGAGGAGACAGAGGATTGGATGGGGAAAGCAAGAAATAAATACTAAGTGGTGCCATTTAGTCCAGATGAATGCAAACTGAGGACCTTTGGAAAAGAGAGATTGGTGTCTTGCAAAGATATGGATCGTTAAGGGCAAAAGGAACCAAGAGCATTGGTTCGACCTGTATTAATGATCCCAAATTACTAGTGTTATATTGGTAGAATCACAGAATCTCACCACACAGAAGGAGATTCGGATCATTCCCTCTGTGCAAGCTTAGCTCTGTCATTACACCCATTCTCCATCCTTTTGTGGATGATGAGGAGGAGTTTATTGTCATAAACTGCGGATAATATACATGTCAAAATTCTTGCAAAATTTTAAAGAAAAATAATAATAGTAAACTAATTGAATAAAACTAAGAGACAAAAAATAAATATGAATATTCACAGTAATCCGAGTGCACAAAAGAAGTGACTTGCTGTAGTGTGGACAGTCCTTTTGTGGTGTCAGAGCAGTCTGTGATTAATGTACCAAGGGGAGGTTCAAGAGCTGATAGCTGTTGGAAAGAAACTTAGAGGCGCTGGTCTTTAGACTTCTGTTCCTTCTGCCTGAAGGGAGCAGTGAGAAGAGGTTGTGGCCAGGGTGTGGGGGTCCTTTTATGATGTTGGCTGCCTTCTTGAGGCAGAGCCTCACATAGATGTTTACAATGGATGGGAAGTCAGAGCCTGAGAGGTCTTCTGAGATAAGGATTCACAGGAACTTGGAAGTTTCTGATTCTCTCCTCCTCCTTCCCATCAATGCAGACAGGTGTGGGGTCCCCCATAAGCTCGTGCATTGAGCCTCCGTGTTTGTTAACTTCCCATGAGTCATTTCTGGAGCTGAGCAAGCTGCCATGTGAAGGAATGTTCCACCATTGCTTTTTTTCTGGTTCCTCCTCATTATTTTCAATCCATAATCCCAATTCCCAGAGGAAATAATTCCTACTTATTTATTCACACAAACCCCTGATTATTTTGAATGCCTTTGTAAGATGCCCCTCAACTTTGCTGATAAATAAAAGACATCAAAAGGTATTTATGCAACAGTTGTAATTAATCTCCCACAGATAGCAATGCAATAGAAGCACGTGGCACAGGAACAGACCATTTGGCCCATAGGTCAGCACAGTTAGCGTAGCGGTTAGTGCAACACTGTTATACGAGAGATCAGGACAAGGGTTCACATCTGGCACTGCCTATAAGGAGTTTGTATGTTCTCCCCCTGCATGTGTGGATTTCCTCCGAGTGTTCCAGTTTTCTCCCACCATTCAAAATGTACCAGGGGTGTAGGTCAATGGGGTGTAATTGGGCAGCACGGGCTTGAGGGCTAGAAGGGCCTGTTACCGTGCTGTAGGTCCGTGAGGAGATTGTACGTTCTCCTCGTGAGTTTCTTCCGGGGACTCCGGTTTCCTCCCACTGTTTGAAATGTACTGGGGGTTGTTGGTTAATTGGGTGGCTAATGGGCCGAAAGGGCCTGTTACTGTGCTGTATGTCTAAAAAAAAATCTGTGCCAACCAAATACAGGGCAATTCCTTTGCTGCTATAGAATTAGGGTCTCTTTAGGATTTAGAGCAAAATACTGTAGATGATGGAAATACTCAGCAGGCCCATATTTCAGGTTGATGATCTTACATCTGAACATGAACTTCTTATGTCCAGCTGACAGAGCTCCATTTAACACCTCATTGGTAATCTACATCTAAGGTATTGGGTAAAATAGAATGGGCATTTGCGTAGTTTTGGGTAAGGATCCAGTCAGGTGGGTGGAGGAGTGGAGATCAAAACTGAAGCATAGCCAAGATTTGGGGAAGGGCAGGGCGAGGGGGAGAGACAAGGATTCGTGGACAAGGATTGATGGGATGGGAGTGTCAGATGTCAAAATTAATTCCACTCCCATTATCCCACTATCCACCTCCACAAGAGGGAATTTGCAGCAGATTTTTAACTCCACCCCACCCTAACCCCTGCCTTTGAGATATGGGAGTACCAGGGCACTGGCAGAAATGCGCAAACTCCCCAAAGACAGCACCAAGGATCAGGATGGAACCCGGATCCTCTGGCGCTGAAAGGTAGCATCACTACCTGCTGCACTACAAAACCCGCGAGGTCGTGGGGGTGGGGGTGGGGGGGACGTGCAAACTCCACGCAGTCTGTGTCAGCGATTGGGATGAAACCTTGGTCTCTGGAGTTGTGAGGCTGCAGCTCTATTTGCTATGCCTCTCTGCTGTCCGTTAGGTGACCCTTCATAAGATATTTTATCATCTTTTCATTTTCCTTATCCTTTTTATATGTCTTCATAGTGACACTGGGACGATGGTACCAGAGAGTTGTGTTTTTGGATTGATGATTAATATCTCGGCTTTTCTGGGTAAGCACAGAGAGCTCTTAATTTTTACAGCAGATGTTTGTTGGATTTGAATCTTTCTCCAGCTTCTGCTTAATCTTGGACTCTCTCTTTTTGGCTTTGCTCTGGTTTCTTTCTTTCCCTTGGAGACCACAGTGTGAGAAACACTGAGATAAACAAACTGGAGGTCATCAGCGGGTGACAGCCAACACTAAGACCATGAACGCAACCATCTGAAAAGTCACCCATTGGAAGTGGGAGATGAGCAGGCCATTCTGCCCATCTCATTCATACTGGGACTCATTAGCCTCCACTCCAACTGATTTTATTGAAGCAAAAAAAAATTCAAGGGGCAGTAAAACAGCAATAATCAGGAATTTGGTGGTGCCAAGTTGTTCAAGTTATTCTGCACTACTAGATATTATTTCTATTCATACTTCAATACTCTTTAACTTCACTTTTTTAAAAGATGTTATGCTGTAAGATAATACATTTTCCAATGACCTAGATACATTTGAAAGGAAATATGAAAATTGGAGCTCTGTTGAGTGGAAAGGGAGTGCAGGAATTAAGGCTTTGGAATGTTGGAGGGAGTCTGGGAATCGAGGGCCTGTGTCTTAGAGGGAGCATGCAACTGGGGCCTGCATCCATATTTAGTGTGTCTTTATCTTTGTTATATAAAGTCCACTGTTTGACCCACTGAGTTTCTCCAGCATCGTGTTTTTACTCTATAGGACGACCCTCTCATCCAAGGCAGTAGCCAAATGAATCTTTTTTGGGTCTTAAAAAAGGGGATCAAGGCCCGAGGTGTGGCCTCAGCCGTACCTTGTACTGTTGGATCAATGCCTTCTCTGTTTGTAACCTTCAATTCTCCCAACAATAATGGCCAATATGCCATTATGACTGCCTGCGATACATGTGCAGGAAGCTTAGACCCCTTGCCATTCCACCCCTCAGAAATCTTTTTCCATGAAGATCAATCTGCTTTTGGATTCCTTTTATTGAATTGAATTGTTTATTATCAGATGTACTGGGTTACAGCAAAAAACTTTGTTTTGAGTGCTATCCAGGCAAGTCAACCTTTTATTGTGCAAGAATAACAGCAAAAGGGGTGGCGTGGCCAGCATAGTGGTTTAGTGCAACACCATTACAGTGCTAGCGATTAGAACCTTGGTTTGAATCCCGCGCTGTCTGTAAGGAGTTTGGACGTTCTCCTCATGTCTGCGTGGGATTTTCCCAGGAATTCCGGTTTCCTCCCACTGTTCAAAATTACCGGAGGTTGTGGTAAATTCCATTTGTCAAATTTTCAACCCTGCCAAGCCTATCCTAGTCCAATTGCAGACATATTTTGAAAATGCAGACCTCCAGATTCAAGGACAGTTTCTCTCCTGTTATTATCAGACTCTTCAATGGTTCCCTCATTAGTAAAGATGATGCCTTGCACCGTTCAATTGTACTTTTCTCCTTAACATGACATCTGTACTTTTTGTTGCATTCTCCTCTCCCCTTTGAGGCTGTCATGAGCAATGAAAGAGCTTTTTCCTAACTCCTGTCTTTCTTGAACGAAACTGTTCTGGAGAGGGTCTGTTAACTCATCAGCCAGCGCCATTTGACGGTTCCTGCATTTTCTTTTCCAGGCACAGTCACCATATACATTCGATACAGGATATTGCAGACTCTGAACGAGGCAAATTCCACTTCAAGTTCGAGGATGAATATTGCTGCATTTGGGTGCGGTTTCCTGGCTTGCCTTGGGATGTGCATTGTAGCAAATTTCCAGGTACTGTTGACACTGGGTAAATGGAGGTCAGACCTTGTGTTACAGCTGCTATACTAAATGTGCAGCATTAACCAGGAATGATGTGCATTTCTATAGTGCCTTTCTCAATCTCCGGGTAACTTTAGAGTACTTCAGAAGAGATAACTGCTTCAATCACTTCACTGAGCAACTTCGCTTTGTCTGCATCAGTGTCAGGGATCTTCCAGTGACCAACCACTTCAGTTCACTCCTACACTCATGTCTGTCCATGGCCTCATGTACTCTCCCACCAAGATGTGATAGTACAGATCTATCACCAATGTATATAGTGTATATAGTTACAGTATCTAGACTGTGCTTACAGCGATTGGCTGAGAGCTAAGCCACGCCTATTGTCTGGGCCTTAAAGGGTTGTGTCCCTAGCCAGGTCGGATCATTCCGGACTGGTCAGCCACCTGTGAAGAGCTCCTGTCTTTTGCTAATAAAAGCCTTGGTTTGGATCAACAAGTCTTTGATTCTTTCGACGAGCTCTACACAAGACCATCCGTAAATTGGAGGAATAGCACTCGATTTTCAGTCTGGGCTCTCTCCAGCCAGATGGCATTAACATCAACCTCCAGTTTCTGCTAGCCTGCCCCATTCTCCCTCCCTCACTTCCCTTTCCCCATGCCTTCTTTCCCTTAGCTCTCCACCCCCTTCCCTCTCCATTCACAGAGCTATCCCTCCTCCCTCTGTTTGCTGGTGTGCTCTCCCTCCCTTATCCATGTGGGACTGTGCTCCTCCCCTCACCCCTCAACTCCTTCCTTTGTGGCCAGGCACCTGCTGACATTTTTCCACACCTTGACGAAGGGCTCAGTCCAAAACGTTGGTTACGTATCTTTATCTTTGCGAAATAAAGGACACTGTTTGATCTGCTGAGTTCCTCCAGCATCATGTTTTTCCTTCAATCACAGTGTCTGCAGACCGTGTTTCACTTTTTCAATGCAGGATTGCAACAGCCAATTTGCGTACAGCAAGATCCCACATAGAGCAACATAGAAATAATTTCTGCAATGTTCAGAGGACCATTCCATGTGTAGTCAATGAGATCTGCTGTGTTTGCCTGCGAGGGTAACCGGAGGCCTCCGTTTAAAATTCCATCCAAAAGGCAAAGCCCAAAATTGCTGTTGCACTGAATGGTCACCTCAAGAAAGATGACACTGAAATGCAGCAGTTAGTGCTGCTGTACTAACCATCAGCTGCCTATTTACACCAATCCTACTCATCCCATTTTATTCTAAAATTTAGACATACATACAGCACCGTATCAGACCATTTTGGCCCACTAGCCCATGCCGCCGACTTAAACTCAATCAACCTACAACCCCAGTACGCTTTGAAGGGTGGAAGGAAACTGGAGTCCTGGGAGTAAACCCACGCAGACACAAGGAGAGTGCGGGATTAGAACCCCGGTCCTGATTACTTGTGCTATAATGGTGTTGCTCTAACTGTTACGCCAACCATGCCACCCCACATTGTCTCCACATTCCCATCAACTCCCCACAGAATCCACCCCTCACCTACACACGATGGGTAAATTAACCCACTGACCCACAGGCCTTTGGGATGTGGGAGGGATCTGAAGCACCCGGAAGTCAAGCTTGAATCTGGGAATCCAGGGCTGGCGTTTTTACTTGCTGTCTGTGTGGAGTTTGCACATTCACCCCTTGAATGTGTGGGTTTCCTCCCATATCCCAGAGACACACTGACAGGTCTCATTCAAGGGTTCTGACATGAAACGTTAATTGTACTCTTACCTCCACTGATGCCACTTGACATGCTGAGTTCCTCTGTTTTAGTGTTTTTGCTCCAGATTCCTGCAGCGGCAGTCTCATGTGCCTTCAACACCCTGGTGAGTTTCTTCTGCATGCTCTCTGATGCTACCAGATCCCTTCTGTAGTACAGTGAGCAGAACGGCACACAATATTCTGAGTGAAACCCATCAGGTCACAGTGCACTTTATACAGCAAAGATAAAGATACATAAGCAATGTCTCATCTTGATGATTTACTGTCAGATACTTGACATCACATGCAACCCCAAGATTCTTTCTGGTGAAGATGAGGCAGTATTACCACTCATTGGCAGTGCAGAAAAACCTGCACTCAACCTACACATGAAAACAAATAAAGAAATATAAACAAACTGACTGTGTCATACAGACAGAAAAAAACAATAAAGTGTGAAAATAAGAGTCCTTGAAAGAGGGCAGAGATGATTTACTAGGATGTTGCTGGGACTTTAGGAGTTGAGTTACAGGGAAAGATTATGCAGGTTGGGACTTTATTCCTTAGAGTGTAGAAGAATAAGGAGAGATTTGATAAAGGTTTACAAAATTATGAGGGGTATAGACAGTAAATGTGAATAGGCTGTTTCCACTTAGATTATGATATATAAATACAAGAGGATGTGGCTTTAGGGTGAAAAGGGAAAGGTTTAGGGTGAACTTCACAGAGACTGGTGGGAGTGTGGATCGAGCTGCCGTCTGAATACGGACTCACGCTCAAGTTTTAAGAATAAATTGGATAGATACACAGATGGGAATCGTCTGGAGGGTTATGGAATTGGGCAAATGGCCTGTTTTCTGTGCTGTAGTTTTCTATGGTTCTAAATGAGTCCCTGATTGAGTTTGTTGTTGAGGAGTCTGATGGTGGAGGGGAAGCAGCTGTTCCTGAACATGGGGGTGTGAGTCTTGTGACACCTATACCTCTTTCCTGATGGCAGCAGCAAGAACAGAGTGCGTGCTGGGTGGTGTGGATCCTTGGTGATTGCTGCTGCTCTTCGATGGCTGTGCTCCCTGTAGATTTTCTTGATCAAGTGAAGTGTTTTTCCTTTGACGTACTGGGCTGTATCCTTATCTTTAGGAAGGCTTTATGCTCAGGGGTATTTGGTGTCCCCCATACCAGACCATGATGCAGCTGGTCAGCACACTTTCAACCACACCTGACATGTTGATTATTTATCTTTACCTTTGCTATATAAAGTACAACTGTTGGACCTGCTGAGTTTCTCAAGCTTTATGTTTTTACTTCAATCATTGTATCTGCAGACTTTAGTGTTTCACTACACAAGAGTCCAAATGTGTCCCGACCAATGTTTTGTACAGCTGAAACATCAGAATCAGAAGAAATTTGTTGTTTTGCAGCAGTATCACAGTGTAATCATTCATATACGGTAAACCACCTTACAAAAATAAATAAAAAATCAAAGTAAAACTTGGTTCATTGATCATCCAGGAATCTGATGGCCATGGGGCAGTTGTCCTTATGCTCGTCTTTAGGCTCCTGTATCTCCTTCCTGATGGTAGTAGAGTGGGTGGTGGTGGGTTCTTGAGGATAGAGGCTGCTTTTTTAAGACACCACTTCTTGTAGATGTCCTCGATGGAGTGAAGTCTGGTTCCTGTGATGTTGCAGGCCCAGTTAACAACCCTCTGGAGCTTTCTCTTGTCCAGAGTGTTGGCACCTCAGACAGTGATGCAATCGTCCAGAATACTTTCCACGGTACACCTGTAGAAGTTTACGAGAGTCTTTGGTGACATACTGAATCTCCTCAGACACCTCACAAAGTATAGCTGCTGGCGAGCCTTCTTCGTGATTGCATCGAGATGGAGGCTCCAGGACAGATTCTCGAAGATGCTGACAGCCAGGAATTTGAAATTCTTGACCCTCTCCACTACTGAGTCCTCGAATGGGAGTGGATGAATCCACATTCCTTTTGAAATCTGTTTATAAACTGAACGGTGTTGTGTGTATAAATAATGGTCTTTTGTATACCAGTTGAATTATTTGATTATATTAACACTGAAACTTCCAGTTTCAATGATCTCTTCTTTCTCTGTATCATGTTTAGGAGACCGCTGTGAGACCAGTCCATGATATTGGGGCATTACTGGCTTTTGTCATGGGAACATTCTACCTCTTTGTTCAATCCTGGATTTCTTGCCAGTCGCGATCCCTGTGTGACAATCCTTGTGAAGTTTACATTAGGCTAGTTCTGTCATTAGTGTCTTTCATGGCCATCACTCCGAGTATCCTTTCTGATGAAGGTTCTTGTCAACACACTGAACTGATCTTTAGCACCCTTGCCCCAGAACGGAACACAAGACTGAGAAACTTCCTTCCCTGTCAGTGAATGAAAGAAGTTTCACATCCAGAGAGAATAGTTGGCTCAAGTAGTGTTTTTCGTTGACTCACTCAAGGGATGTGGGCTTCACATTATCTAATTGCCCATCCTTAATAGCTCTTGATGAAGTGGTGGGGAACTGCCTTCTTGAAATGTTGGAGTCCTTGAGGTAAGGGGAGACACCCACAGAGATATCAGAGAGAGAGAGCTCATCAGCGATGGGGAAGAAACAGCTGTATATTTCCAGGTCAGGATGAGGCGTGGCCTGGAGGGCAACTTCCAGGAGGGTGCATTCTCCAAGCTTTTGCTGCCCTTGTCTGGGGTTTGGAAGGTGATGTTTAGGAATCTTAGTGACACACTTAAAGGGAAGCTGGATAAAGAAGTGAGAGAGAAAGGATTGGAGGGATGAAATGAAGAGAGCTGGGGAGGCCCATGGGGAACAGTGGTACAAATCAGTTGTGCAGATGGCCTGCTTCTCTGCCATACACAAATGTGCTGGATAAACTCAGCAGCTTCAGGAAATAACCAACGTTTGGGACCTGAGACCTTTGTCGGGGCTATCTTTGGGTACTGCACTCAACCCACCATCTGCAGCCTTTCCTGTTTAATTCCATTAACTGACAGGCTAATGACACATAAGAAATCTTACATCTAGAATAGGTCAGCACAACATTGTTGGCTGAAGAGTCTGTACTGTGCTACAATGTTCTATTAATTAAAAAAGTACAAAGTCATGAAACAGAGACTTGACAAACTTTGGTAACTGCATTCTGGCTCTGAAAATTCCCTATGGACTAATGAAAAGTCCATGCTAAGACCAGATAAACCAACCCACTTCACGAGGTCGACACATAGAACAGAGAACTGCATTAATTATCACAATACAATGCAAGGCCACCTTGCTAATGGCCAAACTCTGGCGTTCTCGTCCCAGAAATTTGAATCAGGAAGGAGTTTCCCTGCCCTGATTACCCTTATGAAGGGCCCAGGCCCGAAACATAGGTTATCCTTTACAGATGCTGTTTGACCTGCTGAGTATAACACAAATTGATAGAGTTGAATTTGAAAATCACCTCATTTTAGGTTCCAGTGAACATCCTGAGATCCAAGTCAACACTGGTGTTTCGTGAGCTGCTCTTTCAGTGAGGTCATCTTGCTGAGGATAGGTTAAAGATCCATTGAGGCCTCTGATAGGAAAATTTCTGGATTTTTCCATTAATGTAGGAAGCACGTAAGGTCATGGACTCACCCAGCAGGGAAATAGGGCTTTTGGCCCACCACATCCCAGTTGGAAAGTGTGCAGAGGTTATTCACAAGGTTGCTGCCAGGACTGGAAGTCTTGAGTTAAAGGTAAGACTGGATAGGCTTGGGACTTTTGTTCCCAGAGCATAGGAGGCAGAGGGGTGACAATGTAGAGGTTTAGAAAATCTTGAGGGACATGGATAAGGTGAATGGTCCTAGGATTTTTCCTAGGGGAAAGAGTCTAAAGTTAAGGGATGGCAGGTTTGGTGTATTGCTTAGTGCAACGTCATTACCACGCCAGTGAATGGGACCAGGGTTCAAATCCTATGCTGTGTATAAGGAGTTTGTACGTTCTCCCTATGTCTGAGTGAGTTTCCCCTGGGGGTTCTGGTTTCCTCCCACCATTCGAAACATTAAGTTAATTCAGTAGCATGGCTCGTGGACCAAAATGGCCTGTTACCATGCTGTATCTCTAAAAATTTAAAATTTATAGGGCACAGGTGAGATGGAAAGTTTTAAAATGTTAATTTCCACAAAATGGGTAGGGGGCCAGAGGAAATGGTGGATAAGGAGACAGTTGGAAAATTGGAGACATCTGGATAATGCATGAATTAGAGAGATTTAGAGACATATGGGCCAATTGCAGGCAACCGTAGGTCAGGTAGAAAACTTGGTTAGCATTAACGAGTTGGGCTAAAGGACCTGCTTCAGTGTTATAAAACTACATTAAGCTATGGTTGATCTGATCTTGGCCTCGACTTCACTTTACTGCCTGTTCACCTCAACATCCCCATAAGCCCAATGCCAATCTCAGCCTTAAATACATTCAATGATTCAACTTCACAGCTCTCTGGAGGAGGGTATTGGGGAGGAGCACTGGCGTCACCAGGGGGTTGCGGACTGCAAAGGGTGACACCATCAGAGGGGGTGACACCAAAATGACTGTTTATAAAAAATTTTATGCAGCATTTCTGCAGAAATTTATTATTTTTTATAAAAATATCACCGTAGTTAGTTATAACAAAAACATTTTTCGTAAGCCCATCTTACATGTATCAATATACCTACAAGGCTAAAATTATGTTAATTTACTTTTTGAACCTTCTAATGTGCTTCGGTCAGAGCACCCCCCCCCCGCCCCAAACCCATACTTAGTCCCGGACATACAAGGAACACACACCTGTTTCTCCTACGCTCAGTACATTCAGTCCTTGAGGGAGGAGGTGACAGCATGAATTAATGCACTGGGTGACACCAACCCTTGTGATGCCACTGGGGAGGAGGAGGAGGTTGGAGGAGAGATGGATGATGAGGAGAGAAAGGGGGTTGGGTGCTGGGGATGTCAAGGGTGTCAGGGGGGAAGAGAAGGGTGTCGGGAAAGGTGTTGAGAAGAGAAAGGTGTCAGAGAAGACAAGTCTGTTGGGAGGGTTAAGGGTGCCAGGAAAGGTATAAGGGCTGAAGGGGGTTACTGAGATAGGGAGGTAGGGGACTGGAGTGGGTGCAGAGACAGGGAGGGGTGTTGTGAACTGCAGGGTTACAGAAAGGGGGAGTATTAGGGCTGGAGAGGGGTTACAGTTTTGTGGAAATTATAGGGGCCAGAGGGGGTCAAAGAGAAGGTGGGTTGTCGGGGCTGGATGGAGAAAGAGAGTCGGAATTGGAAGAAATTACACATGAAGAGTTAGAGTTTCAGAAGGTTCAGAGGGATGTGGTGGCCCCTGAGGGTTACAGATATGAAACAGTGTTGGGTTGGAAGGGGCTACAGAAATAGGGAAGGTGTTGGTCTGGCTGGGTGGGGGTGGGGGCAGGAGTGGGTACAGGGACTTGTCCTCCAAGATCTCTCTGCCATTTTCAAAGTCAATTTGGTGACTTTCCATTTTGATGTCTCCAGACCAATCTACTTGTAAATTTTTGAGATTACATGTCTAACTGTGTTCTAATACATTTTAATTTCTTCCAGAAATGTTATTGATCTTCTTTGACCTTTGCTTCTCCAGTGATTGTCTGCTATTTCTTAAGCAGTCAATCAACATTTAATTTCCATCCATCAGATAAGGTAAGAATCTGTCGCTGATGTGGAGAGAGAGGGGCAGATACTACTGTTCCCTCCCTGTCTCTGTAATCCCTCCAGCCCCTGCACCCCTCCCTATCTCTATAATCCCTCCAGTCCCTACACCCCTCTCTATCTCTGTAATCCCTCCAGTCTCTGCACCTCTCCCTATCTCTGTAACCCCTCTAGTGCCTACACCCCTCCCTCTCTGTAACTCCCTCCAATCCCTACATCCTTCCTTATCTCTGTAACTGCACCAGGGTCTCTCCACCCCTCGCTATCTCTGTAATCTTTCCGGCCTCAAAAGATCTCCCTACTTTAATCCTCTCCACCCTTCCCTATTGCTGCAACCTTCTGAAGAAAGGAAGCCAGTCTTCATCGGTCTGTCTGTGGCAGCTGGCCCATTATAGTGTGCCTGACTGTTCACTGCTCCCTGTGTTGGCCCAACATATCACCCCTTTCAGGGGCACTGTGGATGGGCAATAGAAGTCAACAGTTAAATCAATTCTGGAGCTAGATTTGCAAAGAAAGGCAAATCCCTTTATCTGTAGACAAAGTGGGCTTCAGCCCCTCTGTGCAAGAGGCACCCTAGTATTCAATGCCCTTCATATGCCCACCAAACCCAATCCCTCTCCTCGTTTGACCACCAGGAGTAGTGGGAAGTAAGTTACAGGAACCAAACCACCAGCACATTTTTAAAACTTGGGGAGAAATTGGCACAACCAAGAGAAACTTATAGAGTAATGGTGCAAATTCCACACAGATCAAGATCAAATCCAGTTGCTGGAGTTGTGAGGAGGCAGTTCTAACAGTCACATATCTGTGCTAGGTTACTCCTGAGAGTTGATTTATAGCAATAAGTAGGACTGTCTGGTTTATTGTCATATACATTAGTACAATGCACAGGTGTAATGTAAATCCTACTTACTGCTCTTCCCAACTACATAAAACACCAAGGGCCATTGAGCATTTCTCTCCATGGATGCTGCGTGACCCACTGAGCCTCTCTAACTTCTCATTCTTCACATAAAACACACTAACAGCAAAGTACTGTAGAGTAAAATTCCTATTATCAGGCATTCAATCAACTGGAAAATCAAACAACCAGCAAAAAAAAAAACACTCAAGGACATAAATAAATAAAATGTTGAAAAATAAACTCAAATCAATAAAGTTTAAAATAAAAGTTTAAAATTGTATAAGTTAATGTTCTCCAAAGCAACACACATTCCCCTTGGTGAAGCAAACATTCAGCCAGTAGAGTGCCCCGGTTGTGCCTTGCCCAGAGAAGCTGTTTGAATAAAGTTTTGGAATGGAAGGGTCTGGACCAAAATGTAGGGAAATGGGACTACCCCAATTTGGACAAGTTGGGTTGAGGAGCCTGTGCTGCTTGTCTCCTTGACATCTATATCTTCCTCCTGAAGACGATGTTGAGAAGACAGCGTGGCCAAGGTGATGGAGGTCTTTTATGATGTTACTGTCTCCTTGAAGAAAGGCTTGACATTGGGCAGTATGATTAGTGTAGTGTAGTGATTAGTGCAACACTGTTACAGCACCAGCGATCGGGACTGGAGTTCAAATTCCGCATTGACTGTAAGGAGTCTGTACATTCTCCGTGTGTTTGCGTAGGTTTTCCCCAGGTGCTCTGGTTTCCTTCCACCATTCAAAACGTACTGGGGTTGTAGGTTAATTGGGTATGATTGGGCAGCATGGGCACGTGGGCCAGTAGGGCCTGTTACTGTGCTATATGTCTAAATTTAAATAAATTTTAAATATATGGGTGTGTACCCAAGAATGCTGAAGAAACTCAGCAAGTCACACAGCAAAGATCAAGACACATAACTGTTTCAGCCCTGAGCCTTTTGACAAGGTAAAACCAAAAAGCAGGTGGGAGCTTGAATTAATTGGCGGTGGGAGGTGTAGGGGGAGGCCCACAGGCCGTAGGTAGCTATTGGAGGGTACATTCACATTGGTGTCTTTGATGGACAGAATGACCAGGCATCTCTGTGCTGTGCTCTTCGTGTGTTATTTTTTGTTCTAGAATGCAACATGTATTTTGATGAAACATGCATACGCTGGTGAAGGGCTCAAGCCCAAAACATTGGTTATGAATTTTTATCTTTGCTATATAAAGAACACCGTTTGACATGCTGAGTTTTTCCAGCTTTGTGTTTTTACTTACTAGTATGTATATAAGCATTGTTTTCTCTTTCCATTTTCACTAGGGTTATGGATACCATGTAGCCAGTGCAATTTGTGAATGGATAGTTGCTTTCTGCTTTAACATCTTCTTCTTAACTTATATCAGAGAGTTTAAGGTATGACTTGTTCTGCATTCGAACATTTCAGTAACACCAGTTCTCACTGTGCTGTTTACCTCTGTAATCAATCATCAATGGTCGTGAAAGATCTTTAAAGGAAATACTCAAGGATAAATTGCACCAAAACCATAGAACCTAGAGCAGTGAAACAGGCCCTTTGGCCCTTCTAGTCTGTGCCAAACCTTTTTTGCACCCAGTCCATATCCCTCCATACCTCTCCCACCCATGTACCTGTCCAAATTCTTCTTAAATGTTACACCTGAGCCCACATTCACTTCAGCTGGCAGCTCGTTCCACACTTCCACCACTCTCTGTGTGAAGAAATTCCCCCTCATGTTCCCCCTAAACTTTTCCCCTTTCTTCTTTAACCCATGTCCTCTGGTTTGTATTTCACCTACCCTCAGTGGGAAAACCCTACCTACATTTAATCTGTATATCCCCCTCATAATTTAAAATACCTCTATCAAATCTGTCCTCATTTTTCCACACTCCAGAGAATAAAATCCTAACCTGTTTATCCTTTCCCTGGAACCCAGTTCCTGAAGTCCAGGCAACATCTTAGTAAATATTAACTGCAGTCTTTCAATCTTATTGATATCTTTCCTATAGTTAGGTGACCAAAACAATGCACTCTACTCCAAATCTGACCTTACCAGTTTCTTATTCAACTTTAATATAACATCCCAATTCCTAGACTCGATACTTTGTTGTATGAAGGCCAAGATGCCAAAAGCTCTCTTTACCACCCTCTCCACCTGTGACACCACTTTCAGGGAATTATGTATTTGTATTCCCAGATCCCTCTGTTCTACTGCCTGACCATTTACCGTGTATGTCCTTTCTTGGTTTGTCCAAAAATGATTTTGTAAATCAATGTTTCTTTCTCTCCAACAGAATGTTACAATGTGCATTAAAATAGAGATGCTTCAAGCCTCCCAGATTGACTCGGTGTCTCAAAGGATGATTCATTGACTCCCATTCTCTCCCAACATCGAAATCAGTGACCTTTCTCGGGGCCCGGGGAAGCACATTTGAATCCTTTCACGTTTTAAGACATTTTACATGCCCTTCATTGCAAGTCCACATAAAGTCCAGCTGCCTAACATGAGACTCCTGAAACTGGCTGAACGTGACCATTTCCAGGAGGACTTAGGAAACTATTTTAGGCCTTTTTGCAAGAGTCATTGAAAAAAGTTACACCGTGCACGTGGACTCGTATTGGATTCCAGCCAGTGACCACTGAAATTGCAATAGAAGTAAACAAGAAGACTTAAGAACCACAGAGGGCAAGTACTCACACACTTGCATTGCCAAGCCCCATTTACCCAACCCAGAGTATAGTCCATGGAGACCACTGCAGAATCCACAGGCTTTGACAGAGGAGGTTACCCTCTACACTGCTGACCACCCAAGAAATCCTTTAAACTAGCAAACCATCCATGTACATCATAAGAGTGTGAATGGGCAACATTTTACACACAGAGTCAGGACATTAGGTTCGGGAGAGGGAAGATTGGAGGGTGGTCGTCAATGTATTAACAAAGACAAGGACAGACCAGGGAAACTACAGGACAGTCACGCCAATTACTGGAGGGGATTCTGAGGGATTGGAAAGGCAAGGATTGATTACCAATAGTCAATGTTGCTTTGTGCACGGGGAATCATGCGTCACAAATTTGATTGTATTTTTTTTAAATTGAGGTGAGAAAGAAGTTGGCTCTTTCAAACTATTCGTGGTGGGTGAGTTGAGGACAAGAGAACACAACTTCAGGATTGAAGGGTGTCCACTTAGAAAAGAGAGTGTTAAATCTGTGAATTTTCTTTGCCACAGGTGGTTGTGAAGAGCAAGTCATTGGGTGTACTTAAGGCAGAGATTGATAGGTTCTTGATTAGCCAGGGCATCAAAGGTTATGGGGAGAAGGCCGGGCAGTGGGGCTGAGTGGGAAAATAGATCTGTTCACGATTAAAAAGACAGCAGGGTTGGTGCAGCGGTTAGAGCAATGCTGTTACAGTGCCAGCGATCGAGACATGGTTTTGAATTGTATGTCTCCCTGTATCTGAGTGGGTTTTCAACATAAAGGAGCTTCAATCTTCTATCATGGTTACAACAAGCAGAGTCCTTAAAGTGCCTATATCATAGTTAAATAATAGTTCAGCACAAACTAGAAGGGATAAAGGGCCTGTTTTCTGTGCTGTAATCTCTATGGTTCTAAATGGCCTTGGTTCACACACAAGGACATTGTAAAATATCTGAGAGGAAAAATAATAAAGAGGCAAGAGAAAACAAATTAAAATATGTCTGATATTTGGCATTGGAGGTAAAAATGGAAACACTTGAAGGACATGGAGGTTTGAGATGGGAGAATAGTTTTGAGGGGGAATTCTGGTGACTGGAGCCCAGGTTGCTGAAGTCACAGGGGTGGAGTAATTGAAGCTGGGGGACATGCAGGAGGGTGTGGCTAGGGATGAGAGAGCTGGAAAGGATGATAGAAATCGGAGGGAGAAGGCAGCGGAAAGGAGAATGGAAAAATCAGGAAAACAAGAACTTCTTCAGGAAGACACCGGGCAATTCAGTTCCTTGACCTGGAAACATAGAACATACAGCACAATACAGGCCCTTCGGACCTTGATGTTGTGCCAACCCATATCTTCCTCAAAAAAACCCTCCCTACTCCATAACTCTCTATTTTATTTCCATCCATGTGCTTGTCCAAGAGTCTCTTAAATGCTCCTAATGTTCCAGCCTCCACCACTACCCCTGGAAAGGCATTCCACAACTCTCTGCATAAAAAAACTTACCCCTAATGCCTCCCATAAACTTCCCTCCCTTCACTTTGTACATATATCCTCTGGTGTTTGCTATTCCAATGTGCTGGCTGTCCACTCTATCTACGCCTCTCATAATCTTGTAGACCTCTATCAAGTCTCCTCTCATCCTTCTATGCTCCAAAGAGAAAAGTTCCAGCTCTGCTAACCTTGCCTCATGAGACTTATTTCCTAGTTCAGGCAATATCCCTCCTGTAATGTGATGACCAGAACTGAACACAATAATCCAAGTGTGGTCTCACCAGAGATTTGTAGAGTTGCAACATGACCTCTAGACTCTTGAACTCAATCCTTCTATTAATGAACTTGAACATACCATAGGACTTCTTAACTATCCTATCACAGTTTCTCTCTCCACAGATGCAAACTGACCTGCAGAGTGTTTCCATCATTTTGTGGTTTTCAGAGTTAGGAGTGAGAGTGCATGGTGCCGAGAGGTGATCAGGACTTAGTGTGATGCAAGACACATCAAGTTTGGAGGAAATCAAGTTTGTGGAGAATAGACCACAAAAAGGGGTCCAGCTGGGGAGTCCTATAGCAGTCAGATCATGAGGAAACAAGGGTATTAATGAAGTCCTGATCAAGGGCTCTGGCTGAACACTGACCATTCTTTTGCTCCCACTGATGCTGCTCGACCCTCTGAGTTCCTCTGGCCAAGTGTGTTTAGCCTGATTGAAGGTTCCAACAACAAACAGACTCAATTCACAGACACAAGAAGGTAAAAACTGCTTTGTTGTGTCACCAAATTAGTGATGGTTTGTTGTTTGTTACAACAGTTATAAAAGTTCCTTCTAAATTGTTCAGCACAGTAGGTACATTGCTGTTATAGTGCCATAGACCAGGGTTCAAATCCGACACTGACCACTACACTAAGGAGTTTGTATGATCTGCCCGTATCTGTGTGGATTTCCTCCAATTTCGTTCCACGTTCCAAAGGCGAATGGGGTTTGTAGGTCAATTGGGCAGTGCAGGTTCATGGTCCTACATCTCACCCAGATCTCTGTCCACCTCTAAGTCTGGCTCATTGACTTTCTTGAAAGTAATCGCTCATCAAATGCCCAGAACCCGACTTTCTAAAATTCCCTCCGAAGCCTCTCCTCCCCTCTCCTTAAAACCTAGCCCTTTGACCAAGCTAATTCATCGGCTGCCTTAACATCTCCATGGCTTTCTGCCCAATTATAGACAATTTTCTTGGAAGCGCATCAGAAGGTTTAATAATGTTAAATGAGTACAGTCTAAAATAAGTTGCTGTAACAATTAATGTTATTTTGTTTCTCACAAAAATCTCAGAATTGATTAACATTGATGCTGGATCTTTAAAATACAACAAGTATTTGTAAAAATACTTGTATAAGTAAAAAGACAAAGCTGGGAAACTCAGCAGGCCAAGTGTACTTAATGACCTCGTACCTTGATGAAGGTTTAAAGCCCGAAACATTGGTTCTGATAAAGGATACTGTTGACCTGCTGAGTTTCCCCAGAGTTGCGTTTTTACTTCAATCATGGTGTCCGCAGTTCTTCACATTTTACTTCCTCCAAACTAGCAGAAAATGACTGCATATCTGAGAAAGAATGTTAGGAATATAATTTATTCAAGAGTATTTCAAAATTCTTTTATCGTCATGTAATAAAATGGAAAATGTGATATTAAACAAAGTTTCCTTTAGTCTACCGCAAGACATACAAAGATAGACTATCAGCTAAAATTTCCCACAGTCCCTTACAGCCAAGGAACGAGAAACAGAGAGTCCTCCTAGAATCATTGAGTGTCCATGGATTCACCTCCAGTGCTCCCACAGCCTCTCAGCCTTTGTAGCTGAATTATTTGATTTATAATGATTATGGGTGAATGATTTGATTTGTGTTAAATTTAGACATACAGCACTGCAACAGGCCAATTCGTGCACCCCAGATTATACCTCAGTAACCTACACCCAGTGTTTTGAAGGGTGGGAGGAAACCAGAGCCCCAGAGAAAACCCACACAGACTGTAGAAACTCCTCAGACAGCGTGGGATTCGAACCCAGGTCCGGTCCCGATTGCTTGTGTAATAAAGGTGTTGCACTAACCACTATGTCGACCATGCCACCCAAAGGGACAACAACTGCAGAAGCTGCAATGCTGAGCGAACAAAGAAAAGGTGGTGATTCTCAGGAGGCCAGGCAGCATCTGTGGAGAGAGATGTTCAGTCAACATTTCGGGTTAAGACCTCTCATCAAGACTAAAGCAGTAGGGGAAGTATCAAGTATGCCCGAAAGGTAAAAATGGGGAAGGGGATACAAGAAAGTGGGAGGGGTGGAAAGACAGGTAGAGGAAGAGACCATCAGAAACAATACCTCTTGAGAATAAATATGATACATTCTTCCTGGAGTTTATGTTTAGCCTCACTTTTGCAATGGACAAGGTCAAGGTCAAACATGTCCGTGTGAGAATGGGGAGGAGAATTGAAATGACTGGCAACCAGATGTTCCAGCTTGAACTCTGACAGAGCTCAAGGGCTCAGCAATTTAAAAAGCTTTTTTATTTAGCCCATACTTGACCAATTGATGGAACATTATTCAAAATGGTTATGAAAATTTATAAATGGGTACATGTTTATTTTGCTGCATTAAAATTTCATTAACATTTGATATAGACAATTTTAAAATTAATAAATAATATTTTATCAAATCGTGCTTGCTATTTTATTTTCAATCCTTCCCACAATCTCAGAATCAAAACTTGTCCTGAACAAGTCCTGAAATGTGTTGTTTTGCCGCAGCATCACACAGTGCAAACATTCATATAAACCACCTCACAATAAATAAAAAGAGCACGAAAAGTCAAAGTGAGGCAATGTCTGTGGATCATTGATTATTCAGGAATGTGATGGCAGAGGGGAAGAAGCTGTCCTTGTGCTGCTGGGTGCTTGTCTTCAGGCTCCTGGACCTCTTTCCTGATGGGAGCAGAGTGAAGAGGGCCTGGCCTGGGTGGTGGTGGAGGTCCTTGAGGACAGAGGCTGCCTTCTTCAGACAATCTAGCTCTGTTCCAAGAGTATTACAGCCTGATGGGTATTAGCAGACCACTCAGGCTTGAGGTACATCACATACGAATAGACCATCACATTACGAGACATTCAGAATAATAGAAATTTAGAATGAAGGCCATTTGGCCCATTCCATTCAAGCGCAGCCAAAAGAAAATTCTCATCTAAATTCTCTTGCAGTTTCCGCCAATAGCCCAGTGTGCCATAGCGTTTTACAAGTGTTCATCTGCATTTCTCAAAAGTGCAGAGGCACCCCTTATTTTCCTCATCTTCTGTCTAATCCCTCTGCCAATATCTCCGTGGTCACTGGTCTCTCCCTCATATGAAACAAGTGTTTCTTGTTCATCGATTAGGCCTACCAATGATATTGTGCTCCTCCCCACCTTCCGCAGGAACCGCTCCCTCCACTCCTCCCTCCCCACCAATCATCCCCTTCATACCTTCGCCTATGATTGCGGGAGATGCTCCACTTACACCCCCATCTCCTCCCTGACCAACATTTGGGGCCCCAAACAGTCTTTCCAAGTGAAGCAACATTTCACTCATGATTCTGCAGGGGTCGACTACTGCATCTGGTGCTCCTGTCGTGGTCTCCCCTACATCTGAGAGATCGCTTTGTTGAGCAGCTCGGCTCTGTCTGCCGCAATAGCATGGATCTGCCAGTGACCACCCATTTCAATTTTCCATTCCATTCCCTTGCCAACATGTCTGTCCATGGTCTTATGTACTGTTACGAGCCCAAAGGACCCCAAAACCCAGCAGCAATAGACATTCACCAAGACAAGTGGCTTTCAAAACAAAAGTTATTTTTAATCAACTTCAAACATGAAAATAGAATCGAACTTTAACTTAACTCTATTCTTATACGATACTCTATACTAACCCAAATTACCCCTTTCTAATTCTAAGCGCACATGTATATAATGTGTCTGTAAGTTCTTTGGTTCACAGTTCAATCTCACTTCTCTTTCTTCCAAGTTTTCTGGTTGCAGGCAATCACCATACTGTGCACAGAATTTAACATGTACAAAGTTCACCAGGCTTGGTGTTTGAAAGGTAAATGTTTACCACTCAGGAAGGTTCTTGTAGGGTTTGCAGAGAGAGTTATTTGTTGCTCCAAGATTTCCACAACTGAGGTACCACCACTAGTCACCTTAGGGTCTCGCTGATGAAACTTGCCCCATCAGAGTCTTCTAGATGGTAACCTCTTTCTTCAAGCTACCAGAGTTCCATTCCTTCCTCGATTTCAAGAGAAACATCAAATAGATAGCACTTCCAGCTATCTACTGCTCTGGAACTTGCTTTCAAACAGTTTTACCTGGATTGCACTTGTCCCACACATTGACTGACTGAGCTGTTAACTCAATTCTTTCTCTTTTCCAACTGAAACTCCAAAAAGAGCATATGACTCATGTCTTGCAAAACCCCCACCTTCTCCAGAAAACAACAGGAGTTCTTTCTTATTCTCAAGTTGTTATCTTAGGTAAACAATCCAGAATTGACCTTTCTGTGAGCACCTTTTGACAGCACGACTCCAACAAGACAATGGTCAAGTATTTCAGTCAGTTCAATTAACACCTATTTGTGAAAGATGCTTACATTCTCCAGAGATCTTGCAATGTGAATTCTTCAGTCTTTCAAATAAGATGTGTTTTAAAATGTGTGTATGTATGTGACCTACATTCTCCCCAAATATTAATATTGTTACAGTACTGCCAGAGTAAGACCATTGCAAATTGGAGGAACAACACCTCATCTTTTGTCTGGGCTCCCTCCAAACGGAGGGAACATTGACTTCTCCAGTTTCCATTAAAACTCCCCAACCCCCACATCTTCTCCGTCGCCTTTTCCCCCAGCTCTGCCTCTCTCTCTCACTCACCTTTTCCCTCTGTCTCCTTTCACAGAGCCAAAATTAATTCTCACCTCTCCTCTTATCATATCCATTTAATGACTTTTGTTGGTCTGGATTCTTCCCCCTTCAGTCTTTTTATTCTGGCGTCTTCTTGTTTTTTTGCTTATTTCTTGAAGAAGGGCTCAGGCTCGAAATATCGGTAAAAATCTTTTCCTTCTATGGCCGCTGCGAGACCAGCTGAATTCCTCTAGCATTTCCGTGTGTTTTTCCTCAATTGATCTCCCTCTTTGTTCCAGAGTGGGTAAAGTCAGCAATAGTTAACATTCATTCAGACTTCTTCCCCCTGAAACAATGACAGCATCCTTCCTGTGATCTCGTGACCAAAACTACACTGCAAACAAGATTCAAGATTCAATTTATTGTCATAGTAATCTTTGGCTTGGCTTCGCGGACGAAGATTAATGGAGGGGTAATGTCCACGTCAGCTGCAGGCTCGTTTGTGGCTGACAAGTCCAATGCGGGACAGGCAGACACGGTTGCAGTGGTTACAAGGGAAAATTGGTTGGTTGGGGTTGGGTGTTGGGTTTTTCCTCCTTTGTCTTTTGTCAGTGAGGTGGGCTCTGAGGTCTTCTGCAAAGGAGGTTGCTGCCCGCCGAACTGTGAGGCGCCAAGATGCACGGTTTGAGGCAAGATCAGCCCACTGGCGGTGGTCAATGTGGCAGGCACCAAGAGATTTCTTTAGGCAGTCCTTGTACCTCTTCTTTGGTGCACCTCTGTCTCGGTGGCCAGTGGAGAGCTTGCCATATAACACGATCTTGGGAAGGCGATGGTCATCCATTCTGGAGACGTGACCTACCCAGCGCTGGGTCATAGTAATAAAACACTATCATATTACATGGTTTCTTTTTGCCTGCTGCAAGGCTGACAGATTCGCCACCAGCAGGAATTGCTTAAGCACCTCTTACAGTCAGACTTGGTCAGAGAGAGAGAAGGAAAAGAGAGTCCCCACAGAGTCACCGAGCGTTCGTAGATTCGCCTCCAGCACAGTGTTTGTAGATTCGCCTCCAGCGCAGTGTTCGTAGATTCGCCTCCAGCGCTTCCACAGCCCCCGCAGCCACACAAAGTCCAGTCCAAGCCATTGACAACCTGATCTCCAGATCCGACCGAAACTTCAACATGGCCAGGAACCCTTCAGCGCCCTCAGCACCTCTTCACATCCTGATTCCAATTCCTGGTGCCCCTCCAGCCAGCTCGAGCTAGTCTCCAGCAGGCCACAGCCAGGTGTGAGTCTCCCAACAGCGGTCTCCAGCAGTCCACAGCTTCCATGGGTTCCTCGTCTCGAGTCCCTCACAGCTCACTACATGCACTGGTCCCTCATCCACAGAGCCCCCTCAATGTTCCGCCACCGAGGTCATCTCCTCTGCTTCTCCTTCTCAGAGAGGGCATGATCTTCTCTTTCCCCGGAGTCTGCAGACCCTTACCACTGTTGCCGATTAATAGGCACCACCATCTTGGGTGCAGACCTGTAGTTGCGGGATTTCAACTAAAACCACTGTGGGCTCTTTCAATGGGCCGTTCAAAGCCTGTGTGGAGCTGATGGCAGTCGACTGGACAACTAGACCCCACAGGAGTGCTGCATCTCCAGTTCCTCGCTCACTGCGGGTCCACATCAGTGGCAGCGCTCCTGCTAGTGGATCCAGCAGAACCGCCATCTTTCCCTCCCCATGGACTTGGGTGGAGAATGCAGATCAATACTTTGAGGGGAATGTGCCATGGTCACCTATAGGTAGATACAATGGAAGAAATATCAACCCTGCTCCAATCATGAATGTACCGGCCCATCCTCCCCCACTGAGAGACAAAGCCTGGAAGCAGGTCCTTTAGCCTACCGAGTCCATACTAATTATCTGCCACCCACTTACACCAATCCTACACATCCCATTTTATTCTCTCCACATTCCTATCAACTCCCCGCAGCATTCACCCCTCACTGCACACTACAGGCCAATTAACCCACCATCCCACAGGCCTTTGGGACATGGGAAGGATCTGGAGCATCCAGAAATCAGTCTTGAATTTGGTCCCTGCTGCTCTGAGGCAGTGGTTCTACTTGTTGTGCCAACTTTCCATTAAGACCATAAGATAAAGGAGCAGTAGGCCATTCAGCTCATCGAGTCCACTCCATCATTCCATCATGACCTGATCTATTCTCCCACTCAGCGCCTTCTCCCCATAATCTTTGATGCCCTGACTATTCAGATACCTATCAATCTCTGCCTTGAATCCAACCAATGCTCACCTACTGAAGCACAATCTTTTCCTTTTACATTATCTTTCTTTCTTTCTGGCACCTCAATATACATAATTTGTGTTAGCATGTTTCACGTTACAGGGAGGCAGTGGCGAGACTTACATTGGTTTTTTTATTTTTTACAATTTAAAATATATATAATTTGGAGATATAGCACCGTAACAGGCCATTCCAGTCAAAGAGCCCATACTGCCAAAATGCATTTATGTGACCAATTAACCTACTAATCCTGTACGTCTTTGGAATGTAGGAGGGTTATGAGGTAGGTAGGGTTTAGTTTAATTTTGGTTAAGTATATATATAGGTGGGCCAAAGGATCTGTAGAATCATAGATTATGCACTATGTTCTCTGAAACTGGAGCACCTGGGTAAAACCCACGCAGATTACGGGGAGAACGTACAAACTCCTTACAGAGAATGCTTGACTCGAACCCGGATCAATGGTGCTGGAACAGCATTGTGCTAATGGCTTCGCTAATTGTCCTGCCACAAGACTCTCCACGGATATATATTACAAACTTATATGGACTGGTGCCGCTGCCCTTTAAATGTCAGCCCTCCCACCTAGAACAGGTAACAGTGACATAAACGGGTTCACAGGTGGAATGGCAGCAAAACATTCCAAGATGATGGAGAAGGTTGAAAAGAATTAAAATACCAATTAACACAAAAACTGCAGAGACTGGAATCTTGAGCCAACAATGAGAATCTGGAGGGACTTAGCAGACCAGGTAGCAGCAGTGGGAAGAAATGGTCAATGTTTTGGGTAGGGACCCTTTCTCGATAAACATTGGCTGACCATTTCTAAGATGTTGCCTAACCCAGGATTCCTCCAGCTTCTCATTGTTCACCTAAGTGCAACTGGCTAATTACATCATACATTTATATCACACCTTGGAAGGAAATGCATTTCCTTCACAGGGAAACAAAACCTGTGTAAAACAGAGATATTCGGACAGCTTGGAGACTGTTCCCATTAGATTTTTTTGATGTCACAGGGTGGGGGGGGGGGCGGTGTGCAGTGTGAAAGTTGGAGAGCAGAGAGGGATTCAGGGAGGGAAATTCCTGGGAGTCACTATTTCGAAAGAATTTTTCAGGACCCAATGCACGAATCAAAAGCATAGTTAAGACAGAGGTAAGGAAGTTATTTCATTGGTGGGGGAGACCAGAACTAGGGGTCATAGCCTCAAGATCCAGGATAGTAGATTGAGGATGGAGATGAGGAGGAACTGCTTTTCCCAGAGAGAGCTGTGGAAATTGCTGCTCATTGAAGCAGTGAAGGAGACCTCAGTGAATATATTTATGCCAAGGTTGGATAGATCTTTACAAAGTAAGAGAATTGATGGATATGGGGAAAAGGCATGTAGATGGAGATGAGCCCATCATCAGATCAGCCTTGATCACACTGAATGGCGAAGCAGGCTTGATGGGCCAAATGGCTGACTCCTGCTCCTATTTCTTTATGTTCTTATGTATTGTGAAAAAGCACATCAATGCTTCTACTTTCTCAGGAATCAGCAGAAGTTTGGTATGACATTGAAAACCTTGGCAAACTTCTACAGATGTCTTGTGGAAAGGGTGTTAACCGGTTGCATCACAGCCAGGAATGGGAGCAATAATAGCTCTGAGCTCCCTGAAAAAGGTAATGGATTCACCCCAGCACATTACAAGCAAAACTCTCCCTACTGTTGAGAACATCTATCTGGAATGCTGCCATCAGAGAGCAGAAGCAATCAATGATCCACACCACCCGCGACATAGTCTGACTTGAACAAGAGTCTGTGAGGCTGTGGGAGCGCTGGAGGTGAATCCACAGACACTCAGTGTTTCTAAAGCGGTTTTCTTTTGCTTCTCTTTCTCCTGTTGTTAGGGGCACCAGGCAATGCTCAGTGATTCTTTGTTTGCCTTACGGTGTACTACATTTTTAATGCATTATTATATGACAATAAAAGGAACCTGAACTTTGAGGGACTTAATGGAGGTGCATAAGATTCTAAATGCACATTCCGCCAGCTGAGTGGAAAATGCTGTTTTATCACATTGCACTTGTGCAATCAGATGACAATAAACTAGACTTTTTCCCAGGGCACCAATGGTCAATACCAGAAGACATGTTTAAGGTGAGTGAATGAAAGCTTAAGGGAGACGACAGAGGTATGACTGTTAATTTTCCTTCCCACTTAGTTCTGATGCAGGGTCTTGACTCAAAATGTCATCTCCCTTAAATGGTCTCCTTTCACGATATAACACCTGATTCCACTTCTCCTTCTCACCATCTCCAGAGATCACACCCCTGACATTTTCCTTCTTTTTCCTTGCAATGGAGTTTTATTTTGTTCACTGTTCTTCTGTCTGCCGCAGGTCAAAATGCCCAGTAGAGACTCAACAACAAAATGGTCGGCTCTGAGGCACACCACCATCCCAGCATTCATCCTCTTCTGTTGCCTGGGGTCCTTTGGACACGAGTTATGGAAGAGGAAAGTGAAAATCAAAGCGAACTCCTTAGGCTGGACCAATCAGAGTGAGTAAGACTCCCAAGCACAGTAAAGAAGTCAGAGGGGTTTCCTGTGAAATACCGTATATGTCAGTGTATAGGATGACTTTGAGATGAGGACTCCAGAATTTCCACCTAAAATATAGGTTTTGAGTGTTACCCTGTGTATAAGACAACTCCCAAATCTGGCACTTACTGCTGACCAGTGATGCAGTTAAAAGCAAATTACAATATTTTGATACCAAATTATCCTGTAAAGGTTTTAACTGTATTGGCACATTTTAAAATAAACCACTGTCGACTCCTGTAACAGGCCTGTACAGAGCCGACGACAGTTGGACTGAGCGGATGGATCCTGCGGAGGAGGGCTGAGACTTCATTGATAACTAACAGGCCATGCACAAGATTGCATTGGAGCTGGCGGAAAGATAGCAGTGGTGTTGAGACTTTCCTGTTAAAGTTCGGATTTCAGACCCAGCATATAAGGCAACCCCACTTGAGGTGACATTTTTATGTTTTGGATTACATATAGGGCATTTAAAACAGTAGCTGGGTAAGTACCAGAGCTGGTTTCATCCAAGAGTGAGAGGACCATCATTTTCAAAGGTGAATCAGTATCTTGGCAAAAATAGGAACAGAACTTAGGCCTTGAGAGAGAAATTTATTTTACATAAAACAAAATATGCCTCAACCAATGTCCTCCTCTCAACTGCTCCTGGAGATTCCCTGCAAAGGGAAGACCAGCTGTCAAACTATCAATACACACCATATTCTTTTTAAAGTCCATATTTGTTTCATCATCAACTATAAATGAATAACATTAAAAATAGATTTGAATGGGGAAGAGCAACTTTCCAAAATGAATCATATGATAACGATACAGCAATACTCACCTCTGCTGGGGATTGGGCAGGGTGGGCTAGGGAACAGAATCACGTGAAAGGATTTTGGCTTTGTAAAAGTCAAGCCTATTTAGCCCAGCAAAACTGCTAGCATTCAACTCCATCACTGGGCACCTCATGTTCCCCTAACACAAGATACAGAACATGTCAAGACTTTTAGTAACACACATGTGCACACACACAAACTAGTTATTAGGATCAGCCCCTTGCATTAAGAAAGTTTAAAGGTTTATTAATGACATCATATGAAATAAGGCAGGTTATAAGAGAGAGAAATGCAGTTTACCTGCAGGATCATTCAAAATGGATTACCATTTAATATCTTGAAATAGATTGCAGAATATCTTGTTCTCAAGTACAGAGGTGAATTACTTTAATTTTTGAATATCCCAATATCAAAACTGCTTGCTATAACATTACAAATATCTGTGGGACTGGATAGTTCGGGGCTACTTAATATCCAGCAGTCAAATGAAGAATTATACGTATAAAAATGATGCAGGTTGACTACCTAAGCTCAGTAACTGGTAAAAGACTAAATGTAACTGCTGGAGAAATAGGAAAGAACCAAGAGAGTCAAAGGGTCTGAGCCGGTCAGGCAGTATCCATGGATATAAATGGCCAGTCAACGTTTCAGGTCTGGGTCCTTTATTAAGACTAAAGTGGGAAGGGGAGGTACCAAGTACATAAAGGGAAAGTGAAAGAAGAATATATAATTTTTCTGCTGCTATTCATAATCCCCGTTTGAGTTACAATACTTTACTGCCAATGTACTCTTCTAAGTGATGTAACAGAGGCATTTATTTTCCTCAAGTATGGGACAAACTTATTCACCGCATCAGCATTCTGACAAAATCTCTGCTTAAAAATAAAATCAAACAAAAAGAAGTCTCTGGATTATTTTTGAATCAAACTATTTTGCTTTGAAAGTGTGTTATTAGTGGCATAATATAAAGAAAACTGCAGGACCAAGAAGTTGCTCCAATATTTGTGCCTAATCTTGGGTCGATTCCAAATAGTCTTCACTCCAAGCCAGTGCCTCATTCTTTTTTAATTCTTTCAAGTAATACTCGGAGGAACATCATGCAGCAGAAAATGGGATTGCTCTGGAAGAATAATAGGATTCTTATGGAATATTACAAACTGCAAAAGTACTTCTAGTTTGTGGTAAACCTCTGGTCTTGAAGATGGCAAAATGGCATCATTCTTATTTTTTAATCTAGCCAAATTACAGAAGAGCGCAAATCCATACTACTATTGATGAGCTGGGCTTGAAGGGATCGCAAGTTGGAAAATGGATTCCAACAAAGTTATCTCACACTGATTCCTTCTGGAAGCTTATTGTTCAATCTACCCTGGATAAAGAGTGGGAATACTAGTGAGTGCAAGCATTGCATTACTGTCCGATTATTACACAGGGATAGATATGGAGATTTTAAGTAGAGAGCAGTTTACTCTAGAAACAGTTGGCTGCAGTGGTGGATTTACCTTGTAAAATAGACATTTGGAGCATTTAATTAATGGGATGTTCATGATAAATGTAAGGCTCGAAGGTGAATCATATCCCAGCCTCCTTTATGTGATGATTTTCTGTGAAATTCTTAAAAAATGTAATTTTCATACATCAGTCAACAAGATTCCCAGGAAGAGCTACAGGCTAAGAAAATTTAACTTGAATGGGTGATAAATGTAGGTAGTGGTCACATCTAAAGAATAGAAGACCTAATTGATTTTAAACTGTAACCACAATAATTAAAGATCCAAGTGTTTTTTTAAAAGGCAAAATACTCCCTTTGAAGCAATACTGAATTCCAGCTTTATGTTCAACATTACTCGGTGAGGCACTCTCATGTAGAATTTTCTCCACCAGATAGTTATTGAGACAACATTCGGAATAACATGTTGAGGCATGTTGGTAATTTGGACATGACAATGTCACTTTGAAAACATGGACTAGTGTGACCACAGGGAGCAAAGGTAGAAAGTTGGACACCTGACCTCTTCCATTCAAACCCGTGCTCACAGGCCATGGAGAAGGAACTCGGTCTTATCCAGCACTTGTCATGGTGCAGGAGAGTCGGTACCTAAGTTTCTGGAACATGGTCAATGTCTTCATTCTTACACACTTTGGAGTCCGTGCTTTAAAGCACAGAGTGAATTATTTTGCTTCTCTGGAAGGAATGGGTTGCCTTTTCCCCTCGAATACATAAATGTTCACATTTACTCTTGAACCATACAACACTGGGGAAAAATAGAAATAATATTTCTCCAAGCACTAAACTGTGTAGACGGGCAGATCAAAAGAGCTTCAGAATTACAGTAGAAAGATAATATCTTACACACAAATTATACCAAAAAAACAAACCAAGTTGATTTACACATGTTGCACCTGGTTTTCAAAGACAGCAAACAATAGAAGCTCAATTCTTTTCCAACCTTCTCCATCTGGAAAATAACCAGCCCTCCAACTCAGCATTGCAAATGCTCCAGTTTCAGAACCAAAAAAATCCCAAATCTGCTCTCAGTCACTGAATGACGACTCGCTGCCAGAACTGTCCCCATCACCCTCCTTAACCCCATCTGGGACCAGGGCATTTGGGGTTCTGTGGAGAGATGAGGAGTGCATAGAATCATCAGAAGGTTCAAGCCTCAGGCACTGCAAGTGGATTCAAGATTCAATTTATTGGCGTGTAATAAAGGCAGTGCAATATTACATGGAATTTGTTTAGCCTTCGGCAGGAACTTCCCAAAACACCCTTTACAGTCAGAGAAAGAGAAGCACCAAGTTAAACATTGTTGAATGTTGAAGGATAATCCACTTCAAATTGAAACAAAGCTTGCAGCAATTTAACAACGTAATATTCATGTTCAACCATGCTAGGACATCAAGGTCAAGTAAAGACTGGATACTGATAATTATGAACTATATTTTGATATTATGTGGACATATTTGGGATAATTTTATGAACTAATATCCCCATTTCGAAATATGCAGGCATACAAACTGAAAATGAGATAAACAGGAATAAAAAATAAACAGAACACATTAATTAAAAAAACAACTAAATCCTGATTACTGCATACCTTGCACTTAGCATTTCCTACAGTCACAGATAGTACAACAACATTATCCCACAAATTTCTGAGATATAATTCTGCTGAACTTCCATTTTTTGAACAGTGGCCACCACATTCATTTTTCTTGCATTGCAGACATGGCAACCTTGTCCGGCTGGCGGGCAAACGTAGGAGGGCAGTTGGGAGATGTTTAGCAAAATAGATTTGGGCTAATAGATTTTAGCCCCAATGCAACATTTTAAAAGAAAAAGGTGTTTCAAGAATTAGGAAAGGAACAGGTTTACTGAGTCACAAAGCTAAGTGCATCCTACTTCAAGTTTAGTTGTGCTGCATTATTTCCATTGCTCATACAGGAGAACTGGAAGCCAATTCACAGACACTCAGTGACTCTGGGGAACTCTATTTTACTTCCCTTTGTCTGTCTGTAAGAAGCACTTCAGGCAATTTCTAGCTTACAGCAGACTAAAGCAAATACCGTATAATATTGCACTGTTTTTATTACATGACAATCAAGGAATCTAGAAAAAAAAATATAGTTAGTAGAAACTCACTCCAATAGATCTGGGTCAAGACCTTCAGAAATCATCTTGTTCCTTATAGCCATAACAGGAACCCCCTGAAAAAGAGAATGACAATTTGATTAAGTCATAGTTAGAATGTTTTATAGCCCAGAAACAGGCTCTTCAGCCAACAGACCCCATGCAAACCAAGAGCTAGTCTCATATGCTTTGGGCACATATTCGTCCAAATCTTTCCTATCCATGTACCTGCCTAAATATATTTGAAACACAAGAATTGTCTTTTGTTATTTTTGAATTGCTGAGAGCTTCAGAGTAAAATTAACCATATATACTAACAATACTCAGACCACCTTCCAGTATTGCTGCATCTACATCCACAGATTCCTCCCCAGCATGAATATGTATCTGCACCGTACCAATGTCCAAGTTCACCGTTACAATTCAAAGGCAGTTGATGAGCAATATTTTAAGAACCTGAATAGTATTAAGTAACTTGAGTTCATTCCAAAAAAATCTCAAAGTGGCTGATGTCAAGACATTGGTAAGGCCACATTTGGATACTGCATACAGTTCTGGTCACCTTGCAATTGGAATGGTTGAACAAAACTCAACCATGCTTCGTTTATTCACACATCTTACTCCCAAACTCCCAACCCTTAATTTGGTGGGGAGTGGTAGGAGTAGAGAGCAAAATGTGTAAATAAACTAAGCATGGTTGACATCCCAAGTCAGAGATTAATGGCCTAACCCTGGCTAAACAATGTACACACCACTTGCACCATCTTCAAGTATCTTGCATATCGAGGGTCTTTAGCCACAGTAATAGCATTTTCTGTTGGCAAATCTGCTTTGATTGGAGTTGACGATGCAACATTTTGTAGGCCCTGTAAAATAAATACAACTGTGATAATAGAAGTATCAAGTATATCAAAATCTTATAATTTAGATGCTCAAGTAAAAATCTATTACGATCATATTGCACAAAGTGCAAAGAGAGATAACATTGAGTGAGAATATGTAAATAATGTGCAGTGACACAGAAGTGATTTGCATTGTACACTGCTCCAAAGTTTAGGTGACAAGTATTTGCAAATATTGATGAAGAAATTGCCTTGACAATAACTTGGATTTTCTTTCACTGGCTTTAACATACTAAAATATTTTAAGGTTCTGCACTAATTATACATCTGACAACTGATAAACCTGGTAGACACAAGCCACAAGGGAATATCAGGAAACATGGTCTGAAGATCGAGGGAAAATAGTCCAACAAAATCCCTGTTATCCGGAATTCATGGAAAATCTTCTTTGGCTTGGCTTCGCGGACGAAGATTTATGGAGGGGGTAAAAAGTCCACGTCAGCTGCAGGCTCGTTTGTGGCTGACAAGTCCGATGCGGGACAGGCAGACACGATTGCAGCGGTTGCAAGGGAAAATTGGTTGGTTGGGGTTGGGTTTTTCCTCCTTTGCCTTTTGTCAGTGAGGTGGGCTCTGCGATCTTCTTCAAAGGAGGTTGCTGCCCGCCAAACTGTGAGGCGCCAAGATGCACGGTTTGAGGCGTTATCAGCCCACTGGCGGTGGTCAATGTGGCAGGCACCAAGAGATTTCTTTAGGCAGTCCTTGTACCTTTTCTTTGGTGCACCTCTGTCACGGTGGCCAGTGGAGAGCTCGCCATATAATACGATCTTGGGAAGGCGATGGTCCTCCATTCTGGAGACGTGACCCATCCAGCGCAGCTGGATCTTCAGCAGCGTGGACTCGATGCTGTCGACCTCTGCCATCTCGAGTACTTCGACGTTAGGGGTGTAAGCGCTCCAATGGATGTTGAGGATGGAGCGGAGACAACGCTGGTGGAAGCGTTCTAGGAGCCGTAGGTGGTGCCGGTAGAGGACCCATGATTCGGAGCCGAACAGGAGTGTGGGTATGACAACGGCTCTGTATACGCTTATCTTTGTGAGGTTTTTCAGTTGGTTGTTTTTCCAGACTCTTTTGTGTAGTCTTCCAAAGGCGCTATTTGCCTTGGCGAGTCTGTTGTCTATCTCATTGTCGATCCTTGCATCTGATGAAATGGTGCAGCCGAGATAGGTAAACTGGTTGACCGTTTTGAGTTTTGTGTGCCCGATGGAGATGTGGGGGGGCTGGTAGTCATGGTGGGGAGCTGGCTGATGGAGGACCTCAGTTTTCTTCAGGCTGAAAATAAATAGGTAAAAAATACTAAAGTTTAACATTTTTGATCTTGGGGGAGTCCAGGGTTATGAGGGACTGCCTGGAGTGACAGAATTGTGTTGTTATTAATTTTTAATTATAAAATATATATTTTTAGTCAAGTTATTTTATGGGTTTGGACACAGGGACACACAATTACACTCAGGGAGGAGCCATTTTCATAGTCACCAAGTCTGATAAGTGACCGCCAATAAAACTAGAAATGTTTGTTCCTTGGAATATCTAGGACAATGGGGTTGCTCAAGGAGAACATCTAATTAAACAAAAGACTCTTTGCTTGTTTACTGATAATTGTTAGAATGGAAACTTAGATGGCAGCTGTGTATACAGGAAATCATTTGCCGGTTGGTCCGCAGACAGGTCGGAGGCATTGGCTCGTAAAACTTTTGGCAGAGACAAAGTCATATGCTTTTAGCATATAGGTATGAAAGAAATTTCAAAAGACAGGAATTATGTCATATCATGTGTAAAAACACTTTAAGACAGAAAGCATTTTTTGAATATTAAGGAACTCCATTCAAAGTGAAGCCAGAAAATTTCTGGCCATCCTGTAGTTAACACAGGATTGAAGAAGGTGTTTGACCATCCTGAAAGTTATACGAGTTTGAAATGCAGTAACAAAGGGCTGCTTGTGTTCTCCTTATGAAAAGGAGGAACACCAAAAGAGTGGTTTAAAAGAAAATAGCCACTTCCAAATGTCTCTTTAAAAGAGAGTTGAGTCCATTGAAATGGTCACTTTTGATTAAGAAAGCAAAATTAATCTTGCATCTGAAACATAACCATTTTTAAATGGTTACTTCGTTCAACCCTTGCCTGGGTTTGTACAATCACTCTGGAAGAAAAACAAGTACTGAAACCTCCAGGCAAGAGGGGGAAATCATTTGTATGAAGAAAGAATTCTGAAAATGAAATTTGTGAGTTTTGAAAAGTCTAATGCCTTGCACTTACACTATAATTACTTTTGAACAGCAGTAAAGACTTTGAATTTCAACAGAAAAGCTTTTTAAGACTGAACTTTAAAATCATCTCTTCAGAATCAAGCTTAAACTCCAATGGTTTTGCTTTTTCCATACATATATACATTTGAACGTAGTGGGTTTAAGTTAGAGTTAAGCAAAAAGTGTTATGTTATTAATAGTTATTAATCAAAATTATTGTTTTGAAGATACCGTTTGTCTGTGATGAATTCCCATTATTGCTGGTTTAGTACATAACACTGGAAAGTGGAACCAAAGTCAGATCAGCCCTGATTTTATATTATGGGTTCAAATCAGTGAATATTCTACTCTTGCTCCTACATCATATGTTCCTGAGCTCCTTTATTTCATTAAACATAAAATCAGCTCCTTACCTCTGTTGGGGATGGCTGGTGCTGGTTAGAAGATGGGCCATTTGAAACATTCTGACTCTGCCTTGTTGTCTCTAGGGTGACATCTTCCAAGCCAGGTATTGACGAAAGCTGTAATCCACAGACACAAAAGTTCGAGTAAAACTCATGAAATTGGTCTGCCCAATCAAGTTGCACATTTCTCACCTTTTACACCCATTCAAGGGGGAGGGGGGGATCGTGGGCAGGGGCAACTGCTCATCTGAATTATTTCCCCTTGATGAATCTACAGGCCTCAAAGTCCTGACATCAGAGAAGGGAAATAGGAGCTTTGGCTTGTGATTTCATGCCATGCTTCTTGCATGATCCTCTCAATTCCCCCCAGATTTCACACACACAAAATAATTCACAATTAACAAGGCTTTTATATCTACACAATCTAATCACTCACTGGTACATGAAGATACTGTTGCACTATTCAACTGTACTTTTCTCTATATTTGGCACTTTGTTCAAATTACTCTCCTTCCTGCAGTTTTGTATTATCACGGCACTATCTGTTTGTTCAAGTACGGGTTGACTTGCCAGAACAGCAAAGTTTTTCATAGGACAATAGTAATTAAATTCAAAGATCTAGTCAAATTTTTTAAGGTTCTAATTCCTCCAAGCTTTACACATGCATTTTCTCTCGTATGGCTCCACTTGCATTTGACTGGTTAGAAGCTGAAATTCTGTTTTCCTCTGGAAAGTCCTGATGAAGAATATTGGCTTTGGGATAAATGGCCAGTCATTAAAGCAGAGATGAGAACATTTTATTTTCAGAGGGCCGTACATCTTTGAAATCCAGGATTGTGTCGACTTCAAAAGTCATTGGATGCTTTTGATGAAAAGTGTTGGATACAGATTTAGAAAATGAAGAGGTGCACGATTTTGTAAATTGCCTCTTCTCATTCTATTTACGTCCTTAAAAAGCAAGATCCATCCCTGCCCCTTCAACTTCAACTCACCTTTGCCTCCAAAATATTAAGTGTTGTTTCAATCTGCTGGATCCGAAGGAAAGCGCAGCCAGTTTCTGAAATGAAGAAAAAAAAGAAAGTTGGAACACTTCCACAGGATACGGGATAGAGGGTTTCCTGAATATGCTCAAAGATATGTTGACGTTTTGCAATATTTCACCACATCCAATAATGAATGATCATTTCTTAAAATGGAGGGATGAAGGAACCATTTTCCAGTGCCAAGACATAATGCAAGGAGCATCCAGCTGATCTGTTTCGTCATAGAGAATCACTGAGTACAGAAATGGCCTTTACAGCACACCATTTACACCAGTATTATATGAATCCAATTTTTTTGTGTCTCTACATTCACTTCTCCCTCGCTTAGGATTATGCTAGAGACCATTTAGCCACAGTCACAGGGCAGAAAGCTCTGCAGTCCAGGAACAATGATCAGGTTGGAACCTGGAGTGAGGCTTCAGTGAGGCAGCAGTTTTACCAACTATAGATTTCAGATTGATTGTCAGAGTACATACACAATATCACATACAACCCTGAGATTCTTTCTCCTGTGGGCAAGGCAGAATTTACTACTTATTGCCAGTGCAAAAAAAACTGTACACATGTAATAAACTAAAGAAATGTAAACAACGGACTGTGCAATACAGAGAGGAAGAAAAAAATCAATAAAGTGCACGAGTACGAGTCCTTAAATGAGTCCTGATTGAGTTTGTGGATGAGGAGTCTGATGGTGGAGGGGTAACAGCTGTTCCTCAACCTCGTGGTGAGTCTTGTGGCACCGAGACTTCTTTCCTGATGGCAGCAGTGAGAACAGAGTGTACGCTGGGTGGTGGGGGTCCTTGATGATGGCTGCTGCTCTCCGAAGGCAGTGTTCCCTGCAGATATTCTCAATATGGGAGGGTTTTGCCTGTGATGTGCTGGGTTGTGTTCACTATTTTTTGCAAATCTTTAAACTTGGGGTTATTGGTGTCCCCCTACCAGACCGTGATGTAGCTGGTCAGCACACTTTCCACCACACATCTGCAGAAATTTGCCAAGGTTTTTGATGTCATACCAAACCTCCGAAAACTCCTGAGGAGGTAGAAGCTCAGAATTACTTTCTTCACGATGCCATTAATATGCTGGGTCCAGGAAAGATCCTCCAAGATAGTGATTCCCAATTTGCTCACCCTCTCCAGCTTTGAACCCCCAATGATCACTGGATCGTAAACAAGAAGTCAACCATCAGCTCCTTGGTTTTGGTGATATTGAGTGCAAGGTTGTTGTTGCTGCACCATTCAGCCAAGATTTCAATCTCCCTCCTGTATACTCTTCCTTTATACAACTCAGTACTGTGGCCTCTCAGTGAATTTGTGGATGGTGTTGCTGTTGTACACCACCTTGGGAAATGGGAAAA